>NW_027506866.1:312500-420000 GCF_052324685.1 Brachyhypopomus gauderio | reverse complement strand
GCGTGCGTATCGTGTGGGTGTGGGATCCTACTTTCTGCATGTGTGTTTTGTGGGTGTGTTGGAGCTGAGAGTCGAGCTGTAGTCTGAGCTGATCCAGCTGGGATGTGTGTGAATCCTGCATCCTCTCTCTCTCCTCCAGATGAGCCCTCAACAAGCGCTCCCTCTCCACGCTCTCCTGCACACACACCGTGTGATGAACACACATTGGCTCGGCCTCTCAGGTGATCACTGAGCTGTGAGTAAATGAATTCTCCCTACTGCACCTCCTCCAGGTGCTCGTGTCTGAGGGTGAGGAGCTGCTCCTGGTGCTCCTGCGACAGCTGCTCCAGCTTCCTGCTGTGCTCCCTCTGCACCTCCTCCCTCACCTCCTGCAACAGACCAGACAGCTGACCACACTCACACACACACACACACTCCTCCTCTCTCTTTGTCTTTTCTTCCTCCACGTCCAGCTCAGTCTCCTCTGCCACGCTGCTCCTGCTTGCTGTCCCGCGAACCGTCTCCGGCCTCAGCCAGCAGAGGGCGCTATTGTTCTTCAGTGGCTCTTGCAGTCCACCAGAGGGTTTGGAGAGTGAGGAAGAGGATGGAGGCGAGGAAGGCTCCAACATCATCCTGTAACACCCAACAGTGTAATGTTACCAATCATGACACACACACTACTCACAAAGTTATAGACATGTTTGGCTTTCAGGTGAAATTTATGGAAAACGTTCACACCTCAGTGATATTATACAGTATCTTGAAAGTAGAAACATGCAATTGTGATTTCCTCACTTAAAACAATTTATTGAAACAAAGTCAAATTCTCCGAGTCAATTTGCTGAACTTGTGAGCATTTGTGCATTCTGACTTGGAAGTCACACAATCTGACTGCACAACAGAAGTAGATTTAAGATTAAATATGAAAATGTTCATGGACGATGTCCAAATTTTGAACTGAATTGAAGTTGAATTATCAAAAGCTGTGTGTGTCTATGCATGTGTGTGCGTGTGTTGACCACATTCTGGTATCAACAGCATTAGTGAGACCAACCTCTCTGCCACTTGTGGTCTCATCTTCTCATCTTCCTCTCTCTCTCCATCTTTCTCATCCTGAGACTAACAGACGAATGGATAAATGGATGGATGGATGGACGGAAAGGAAGAAGACAAAAAGAAACACTGAAAGAAAGAAACACTCTGGCGCATGACCTCAAATAAAACCCTAACCTCAAATAAACTTTGAGGTCCCCTCACTTATACCACTGCTATAGTGTTTGTAGAGAAAGACAGACAGACAGACAGAGAGAGGGAGGGAGGGAGGGAGGGAGAGACATATAGGAAGAGAGGCAGTGTGAGTGTTAATGAGTACCTGCAAGGGTGGGTCAGGGCTGTGGTCTCTTAACGGAGTGAGATCTTGGCGTTCTGGTTCGGATCTCTCCTCCACAGGAGCACTGCCACTGACTTCACTGTCCTGCTCATACACAGACAAACACACCAACACATGCAAACACATATGCATGAACATGCATGTACAGACATTCACAAGATCATTGTGTGTGTGTGTGTGTTTGCGAAAGGTAGAGCAAGGTGCTACAGTAACACCAAGATCACGTGAGCACACACAGTGATGTTAGTGGCGCTGTATAAATGTGTGTGAAAAGCTGGGAACATAATGTGTGTGTGAGGGAGAGTGAAGAACATCGTGGCCACCTCATACTGCAGTCCCCCTTTCAGGATGTCCAGGTCCAAGTGTATGTTCTGCAACAGGTCTGATGACCCTAGCAGACTCTACGTACACACAAACACACACCGCAACACGGATACAGAAAATCATTCCTCATACTTTACTGCACTGTAAAGACTACAAAGGTGACAGTGAGCTAAAAATCAGAGCATTATATTCTAGCAGGTGTTTTCACCTCATGGACAGACGCCGCCTTCTGCTCTTCATCCTCCTCTTCATCCACCTCCAGATCTGAATTAAATATGGGCGGAGCCAGACTCTCCAGCTGTCGTCCTCTTAGCGAATGCAAATTTGCTCCGGATACATCCTAAGATACACACCATCATACGCTCTGCACCTCTGCCATGAACTCAGACCTCCATCACTTCAAAGTCAATTTGGTAAAAGCTAAACTTTGCAGAGGAGTGACGTGTTCCTTTACCTCCAGTGACGTATGTAGGGTTTGTTCTTACACCACCTTATAAAAGTATACAATGAGGTTTCATTCCCCTACTAGAGGATATAGACTGTACATGTTCACCCCTACTAGAGGATATAGACAGTACATGTTCACCCCTACTAGAGGATATAGACTGTACATGTTCACCCCTACTAGAGGATATAGACCGTACATGTTCACCCCTACTAGAGGATATAGACTGTACATGTTCACCCCTACTAGAGGATATAGACCGTACATTTACCCCTAGTGAGGACTTTAAAGGATGAAGGTCTGTGGAGTTGCCCAGGGAACCTCGCAGTCCTGGAACTGAAAGGTCACACATCCCTCTCAGTGGAGCCAGAGGAGCCAGCAGCTGAGAGACAGTGATAGAGTGAGTGAGTGTGTGAGTGTGTGTGTGTGTGTGTGAGAGAGAGAGAGAGAGAGAGAGAGAGAGAGAAAGAGAGAGAGAGAGAGAGAGATCTTTAGCAGAATGGCACACACTATTTAGCTTTCTTTCTCCTTTCTGCTCAACTTTAGGCGACTGCTATCCTAAATCTTTTGATATACTTCGATGAGCAAATAATTGTTCAATTCATTTCAGTGTTCTTAGAAACACAGCAGTCAAGAATGTGTAGAATGGAAGAGAAAGTGTGACAAATATAACTGCTGTGTAACAAAATACATTTTAGGGTACACAGATCCAAACTCACTCTTGGGGCCTTCAGTCCCTCTGGTTCCTTCTTTTTTTTCTCCTTCTTCTTCTTCTTCTTCTTCTTCTCCTTGTTCTTTGTGGTTCCTGTGGAGGCGGAGCCTGAGATGGCAGAGGCAGTCCGGCCGTGGTGAGCACGCTCCCGCTCCTGGGCCACTAGTTGGCGGTAGTGCTCATCACAGGGGTGGTCCCAGGTGGACTGGCCCGTGGAGAAGTTGAAGTAATAAACTTCTCCAGTCACATCCTGACTGGAGAGTAGGAAAGGGAGACAAGCTCATCACATAGATAAACACACACATAAAAACACATGACATGTAGACAAGCCTAGGTTCTCCAGCACAGGACTGTCCACAAAGGTGTCAACAGGACAACATCTGAAACACTGAGTGGTGCTCTGGGTCTCATTGCTCAGATTAATAGTGCCAGAAGGCCAAGTCTACAAGCAAATCTGCTGCACAGAGTGATGAAATATTAATTTTATACTTTGCAATTGTTAGTTTCGGGGACAACTAACATTAAATATCTCCTGGATGCAAACCATTTGAATACAGAATCCAAAAATGATTTCATATGTTAAAATGTGTCTGATCTTTCATGTCACATCAAACTCCCCAACTTCAAAAAAATCATCTTCTGCCTGTTATATTTTCTCTTGCCCAATCTTATTTCCCAGTCAAATTATTCAGTCTTCTCCAGACTTGCAGTTCCATGGTCTTTAAAAAAAGTTGGGCTGTCTAATTTGCTCATCTAATCACCTAGGTCATAAGTGATTTAATGCCCACTTCTTGCAAGCTTCCAGAGAGTTCGTGTGACATTATGACACTCACAATAAAGTCCTGATGCATCCTACTTATATAAATGGTATTTAAAATTATAACTGAGTTATAGGGGACAAAGGGCCTTGGTACGTCAGGTAATCGAGAACCTGAATGAACGAGCCAGCATGAATGAGACGTAGAGTTCTTGGAATGGAAGCCATTCCTCAATTAAGGGCACATTAGAGTATGCTTGGATTTTTCTAAAAGGAACCAACGCTCACACCAACGCTCACGGCTCTGTGTGTAAGGATAAGAAAACTGTTTCATTATGGGTGACTGTATGAGAATGAGCTTGTCCTACCAGGGTTTCCATTCAGGAGGTAGTGGGGCTACAGCCACCTCTCTGGCCAGCCATAGGAGCTCTGGCTCCCTCTCAGAGTCAATGCCAATTTGTCTGGCAAAATCATGGACCTCTGAGGAGCAATACAGATAAGAAGAATATACCCACAATAAGTATGATATTTTCAAATCAAGACAAAATCCCACAAATTCAAATATTTAAGTCCATAATGCATGGAGATTGATTCTATGTTATAAAGTGTAGCTATAGCTTGGACGAACATACACGAGTCCCAACTGGAACTGTGTTGTTAATATTATTATTATAATATTATTATATATTATTAAGTTATTATGTCAATGTTATAATTTAGTTTTTAAATGGTGGAACTGTTGTAGCTTGTAGACTTTATCAATGGTGGATATTAAATACCATTTCAGTAACATATATTAAAGTTCAGGGCCGGAGTTCAGGGCCACTTTTTCAGCCCGGGAGTTTCATGCCCAAATCCGGCCCAAAATTATTTTTCCATCCCAATCGGCCCAAACTAGAGATTGACATGAGCCGGCCCATCGAGAATCCTCCCGAATCTCCCGATTAGCCACTCCGGCTCTGTTAAAGTTTTATCCAGGGTCCTAAACTGTAACAGGTAGTATGCGACAGCTAATGTACCTTGTTCAGATGGGATATAATTCTCATCATAATCCTCTTCCAGGATCAACTGGTCTCCAAATGGTCTCTGAAGGGCATCTGCTGTCATGTTGATTGAACATTAAGAAAAAGATTATGAATAACAGTGCAGTAGACAGATCACCTCGCCATATTGTCTCTAAACTCTCCGTGGTACTGTTCGCTAGGCTAACCTAACTAACTAGCCAATAATAGAATTCCATAGCAATAATAGCGTCCACAGCAACCGTAGCATTCCACACAAAGCAACGTTATAACCAAAATACCCAAATACCCACCAGCAGGCTGGAGGTTGACTGGATCCATCTGTTTCAGGACCTCGCCTTGAACATGGGGCTGAGCAAGGTGTCTCTGCCTCTCCATGTCAGGGCCTAAATGCAAAACACCAACCCAGGGCACAGAGGAATGTGTACTGTTAAGATCATCAGGTCTATAAGAAGGGCTACAGTGCCATTTGAATTCATTACAATGTTGAATATGTCATGTCATATTTTCTGATAAAACTGATGTTTTACTGGTCAGGTCATGTGCAGAAAGCTGATGGTTCTGCACCTCTGCCAGTCCTTACAAACAAATGTAATAAATGTTTTTTTCTACTTCATCATGCATGGTTACATTTGGTTTGTTGAATACGCATGTAATCTTCAGTGTTACACAGTACCAGTGTGGAGTGGTCCTTCTACAGGGGTGTTAACATGGCCGACATCTGAGGGTCCCGCCGTCCTTCTGTGAGGGAAGGGTGCTGGTCCACAGGGATCCGTGTGGATCACTGTCGCTTGGGGGTTGTAGGGCACACCTGAAAATCCCACAGCAGGTAAAGTGAAACCCAGCACGCCTCCCAGTGAGGCTCAAAAACCTTGTAAGTGTTTCCCAATGAACAAGTGATTATAAGAAGGGCTATGGTGCCATGTGATGTCATTAGAATGCTTAAGAATTTGTGATGTCATGTTAGAAATCTGTTTCTTTTTAAAAATGTTTATTTTTATTTGCTTTTTCCATGGTCAAAGAAATCAAAGAAATAACCCATGGTCTATTAATTATATTATCCTGTACCATGTGTAAATGTAAAATAAAGATCTTGACAGTTGACAGTAGAATAAATATACATGTTATTTTTCTGAACCTTAGAAACCTACTACATAAATGTGTATATTTAATTTTTAATTATTATGAATAAGCCTATGGAAATCCATACTCATAAGAACTAAATATACTGTCTTACATAGAAGTATAAAATTATGTATAGTATATGAAAATGTATTTTTCTCACCATGAGTGGTAAAACCTGGTGTGTCTATGAAGTTCTTCTGTTCCTGTCCAGGCCTTGGCTGGTCGGTTCTCCTGTGGAAAAAACTCATTCTCAAGATAAAAAATTAGAAAGAATAGAAAGATAGAAAGATATACAACAAATAGAAAGATCTGCGATTGTAAATTAGATATTATTTGTAAGATTTGTAATGTTTGTAAGTATTGTAAATCACAGCAAAATGTCATGCGACTACTTCTCAGCTTTTCAGCATCGAAATTGAAATCCAAACATTCCACCTTCCCAACCAAACATTCTAATCCAAACATTCCAAAGTTGAGTAGCACGTCATATCACAATTTCCTATTTTTTTTAACCAAAACACCAAATCAGCCAGGCTGCTACAATAACCTGATGCAGCCTGGCTTGTACCCAAAGGGTTCATACCAGAGACCGTATATATATCGGTAGCGAACCGTGACCATTAAAAGTGGGCCCCCCTTTCCTAATTAACTGCAATAAAAAAAAAAAAACTGAGACGAAAGTACAGCTTTAAAAACGCAATAAACAATAATATCTGTACTAGATAACTTTTTAAGCAAAATAAGGTTCCAACAATATGGTCCACAGCTCCGTGATCCTCTTTGTAAACAACGCGCACGTCAGCTAGCGTCGCCACAGCGGGCGGAAATTATCATACAGTTAAGCCCGCCCACTAAGAGGGAAGATATGATTGGTCAATTTTACTGTCATTTGAAACTAAGTGCACGCGCGACTTCGTCGTTTGGTGTAAGGATGTAACCATATTTCCGGTTGGTATGCGGAAGTGCAGATGTTTATGGCCGAGTCTATGAAATTCACAAGGTGCCTGTTGGAGTTACCGAAATTTACCGTCAACGATGTGCGTCGTATTGTCAGAGCATCAAGTACAACGCCACAGAGTACACTTGAAAAAGGTTTCAAGTTCTACGTTTCATCCTACCTCTGCAATTTTGAAGGTAAGTGGCTGACGCTAGTTAGCTAGCTAGCCTGAGGTGGCAGTCTAATGAAGTGATGTTGTTTTTAGTAACGAACCGACCTGTCCTAGTACTAGAAATGCCTTTTAAAAACATGTTTGTATTTCTGATGGAAGTATCAGGCAAAAGTAAGGCTAACGAGATAACAGTGAGGGCTCACTGCTACAGATCTATGAAGAAAACAGATACACCACACCAGCTGAGAGTTGGACTGGTTAAAATGACACGAGTTCTGTTCAGTGTCACGTTCAAAGTTCTGTTGAACAAGTTCAAAAGTTAGTTCAACACAAGTTCAATCTTTTATCCTTGCTCTTACTTCACGTAAGCTGTGATAGCCATAGGCATTGGTTTTCAAAGCTTACAATGGTAGCCAAATGCAGAGTAGCTGAGTGGGAATCATTAGCAGTCTGTTTTGCCTATAGTAAACAAATGGGAGTTTATTTTACAGTTCGAGCTATTGTTATCTACCTCTATGACTCAAAAGCAGAATATAGTCCACCTCAGCTATTCTTCAAACTGCATTTTCTAAAATCTGTCAATCTGTCTTCCATATCTTTTATCTTCTTTATTAACATATGGCTTCAACACTTACACCTATTAACATATTCTGATAACACTCTTCAAGAAGCAGTTGAAGTAAAACCTGCACTGTTCTGTTGTTGGTGGTGGAAACAACAAAATAATATAAATATAAGTAGGCCTGTTTCACTCCTATGTGTAAGCATTTCATCTGGAGTGAAAATGAAGTTTAAATCTAAAATATATTTTATAGTTTATAGTTGCTCAGTGAACTAGTAGATTGAACCATGCACAACACTGTAGAATAGAACGACAGTATAGCCAAGTGTTTTAAGAGTGATGCAAAACAGCACAAACGTTACATGAGACAATAGACAAGTGACATTCACCACTAACAACATGATGGGACAGAAATTGCGCCTATTGACATTGCTGAAGTCTTCTTTTCAAGATATTACATTTTGCCTCTTGTGTATTTCAGATGACATTACGTGATTCAATGCCAGTTGTGCTCATTAACAGCAACTGCTCTTGTGTTGCTGGTTGCGGAATCTGCAACCACTTGGTTGCATTGCTTTTCCAGACTGCTCATTATTCTGAATCTGGCATGTCTGTCGTGCCTCCTGTCCTTTCATGCACACAGACAGAACAGAAGTGGCATAAACCACCAACAATGGTTTGTCTTATTTCATTATTTAATGTTAGTTAATGTATCACAGTCACTTTACTAACACCATCTTTTAAATTAATAGGGGGTGAAGCCTGGACCCGTGGATGCCATGGTTGTCCTAAAGCCAAAACCAGGTGCTACTACAGCCAGTGGAGTTAGGTATGTAGTACCAAATTTAATAGGCAGATTACAGTGTGTGGTAAAAAAATAAATGCTTTTGATCATCTGATAAGACCCTGTTCTCTTCAAAATTTAATTTAGCCTCGTTGTACTTCAGATGACATGTGATATGTGATTCACAATCAGTTGTGCTGGTGAACAGATTACAATGTGTAAAAATAAATGTTATTCACTCTTCTTTTAGTACACTTTTCAAGGGCTACAGCGGTGAGCTCCCACACCGGGCCACCCTCAATCCTGGACCAGTCTACGCTGGAATGAAAGCAGATTCTCTTCCACTCATCTGCACAATGAACATCTCTGCATTCTGCAGAAAGCCTGGCAGAAAGGATAATCCGAGGGACACGACAAACAGCACACATGAAGAGGGGACTTGAAATGGAAACGGGGGCCTTAAAGGACTATGCAGTTCTGAAAAACTTGAACTTGACCCACTTGAGCGTCCATCATTTGGGCTTGTTGAAATTAAGTGCCCAAATGCACAAAGCTATGTAGACTGCAAATTCCTCAAAGTGGCACAAGGCCTACACAGATTGAAGGAGAGCCATTGTTATTATTGGCAAATCCAGGGCCAGTTATTGATTACTGGTATGCAGTGGTGTGATTTAGTTATCTGTGCCCATGATGATATTTTTGTGCAGCGAGTTTACAGAGATAGCAGTGTATTAGAAGAGGTGAAAAGGAGGTGTGACATGTTTTTCTTTAACACTTACATGCCAAAATACCTCTCTATGCCCAAGCAATAGAAAATCATAATGAACTCATGAACAATTAAAACAATTTCAAACTATTCTGTCAATTGTATTACTATTGTATTCATTTCATTTTTACAAATACAGTAAAAGTTAAGAAATACATAATGTTGTATTGTGTTGTCAATTTTACATATAAAAGTGAAAGCATTTTATACTATTTATCATATTGCACTGTACCTTAACATTGCAGCCAATATTTACAGACTAGCATGACCTAAAGCAGGGGTCGGCAAGCTTTTTGACTCGGAGCCACAAAAGCAAAATAATTGGAAATTTATTTCAGTGACGATGACATGTCACTCAAGCGAACCGAAACTAAATACTGGACATTTGTGAAATTCCACCCGAACATTTTTTAAGTCTCAAAAATAATATACGTTAATTAAATACTCATTAATTCTATTCAAAAGCTTAGCTGCATGCGGCTCTGGAGCCGCGGCTTGCCGACCCCTGACCTTAAAGGGATCATTTTAAGGTTGGAGAAAATATAAAATAATAATAAATCACCATCATTCACATTACATCATCTGTCTAATTCTGGATTGAGATTAGCCATTGTTTGCCCAGGCTTTTACCAAGGGGCCATTTTGATAATTCACCAAAAGACAGGCAACAGTAAAAAATTTGGTTTATGCTCCCTGTGATTGAAAGGGGGATCACTGTGCTGAATATTTTATGTTCTTTGACTCTGCGAATCACACGCTCAACATGGACTCTCAGTCTTGCAATGGACTGTGACGTTCTGATCTCTGACCTAGACAGTTGAGCTCTCTTTGACAGAAACGTGGGTATGTGGACTTTGCATGGAACGCAGTCTTCAACAAGGAAACCCTTGTCCACCATGATGGCCATAGATGGGTCAAGGAGGGCCACAATGCCAGACTGCTTTAAGATCTCTTTATCACTGATAGCACCTTGATAAAGAGAAGACACAAAGGTCACTGCGCCATGAGGGGCTATCCCAATCAACCCTTTGAATGTACAGTGTGATTTATAAGTGGAAAACACTTCACTCTGGAGGAGAAGGGAATTTGGAGTTTGACATCTCAGTTCTGTGCAATCTAAAATTATTTGAGTGTCAGCATAGTCCTGAAACACATCTGGGAGGTGAGTTTTCACAGTGTCCACATCTAACCAAATAGAAACAGCTCCCAATACAGTATAAAGGAAGTTGGCCCAGGTGTTAATAATACGACTAACAGTTGACCGATGTATTCTAAATCTGTGGGCCAAATCCTTTTGCATCAGTCCCAATGACAGGTAGTTCATGAAGAGAAAAAACTCATCAATTGGTTGAAGAACCTGGGGAAAAAATACATTATCCTATTGTCATATTACATTATGACTATCAAAACTTCTTTTGATGTAAAGATTAATTTGAAAATGATGACATAACATGCTTTGTATGGACAAGACGAAAACATTTACCGTTGCACTGGCAGAGTGAGGGACCTGATCAGTCTTCTCAACAGTCTGTGCTCTTGTAACCCGTATGATGTGGGTGGCTGGCTCTATTTGCTTCCAAAAGCCCATGAGGTGGGCATGGCTTGCAAATCTGTGGAATATAAAAGTTATATATAAAGTTATATAATGGCTAATTCATTCACAATGTATTTCAGACACCAGAGAAGGCCCATCCGTGTACTGTGTCCTGCCATATTTTTTATTTACCTGGTAAAGAATCGTATGTCATCATCAGAGGCAGAAAACCGCTCCAAACAGAACTTGCTGCTGACAGTTAAGTCTTTGATTTGTTTTCGGAGCCTTGGTATCTCCTCGCGTAGCTCTTCATTTTCATTGAGGGAGAGATCAAGAGCAGCAGGCTCATTACTGACGCAGTAGTCATGTTCATGACACGGTAAGGGGTCATCATCATCATGGTCAGTCTGCATCTGTTAGATCAGTGTTGGGTGGACGCTCTGTTCTTTCCCATACTCCAGGTCGTGGAGTTGGAATAGTATAGTTATTCCATTGAAATAGCACAGGAAAAGCTCCAGGTCGCAGTCGTCGTCGTCCAGTAGGATTGGGAGGTTCGAGCAGCGATAAAATATCGCAAACACACACGGGAAGTACTCGTGATAATAAAATGATCTCTCCTGATCTTAACCACCCATTGTTTCTGCAGTTCTGAGTCCTTTGGAAAGGTGTGGAAGCTCAGGTAGGAATTACACCTTGTCGATGCTGTGCACAATGGTACACAGCAGTGGTGGTTGGACCTGCTGTCTGTACGTTGTTGAAACGATACTTTTTTTTGTTTAACTGTCATGTTTAGGACACGTAAACGGACAGGAGATGAAGGAAACTTCCAAGTAAATAACGGTAAATATGCTCGTTACAAGACTGGTGAGGTGAATAGCTAGCACAGTGTACGCTTTCAATGGCTACCGGATGTCAACAACCATCCTAAACTTTTAGCAGAAATTACGTCACTTAACAGCGTGCACATATGCCATTGTCCCCTGATTGTCCTCAGGTATTATTGTTTGTGTGTATTTGTAACTTTCCATATTCCCCAGTAATTGTTCTAGGTAAAGACACTCTTGAACAGTAGAAGCAAGTGCCATATACTCTGCTTCGCATGTGGAAAGTGCAACAGTAGGTTGCTTCTTCGTCTTCCATGAAATAAGTGCGCTGTTCTCACTTAGGCTCACACAGTATCCTGTTGTACTGCGGCGATCACTGGTATCAGCCGCCCAGTCTGCATCGCTGTAGGCTTGTATACCAAGATTCTCAGTGTTGTTTCTCCTAAAGGTTAAACCTTTGTTTGATGTACCTTTAAGGTATCGCAGGACATGTTTCACAGTGACCCATTGCTCCTGTGTAGGCTCAGCTAGGTACTGTGACAGCCTGCTCACCAAAAAACTCAGATCAGGCCTAGTGCAGGTTGTCAGGTATATCAGACTGCCCACGGCCTCTCTGTACATTCTGATGTCTGTCATTTTAACTGCATCATCACTGTATTCAAGCTTTTGCTCGCAAGGAGTTTATCTTACCCTACATTCTGACATGTTAAAACGCTGTAGAGTTTTGTTCGTGTACTTTTCTTGTGACATCTTAATACACCCACCAGAAAAATCAAAATGTATACCAAGAAAATGCTTGAGTTGCCCCAAATCCTTCATCTTGAATTGCTGTGCAAGCATCCCTTTCACTCTTTTCAATTAATTTCCATCCCTTGCAGCGATGATTAGATCATAGAACCATACAATTATGATCACTTTCCCTTCTTTTGACTCTTGAGAATATACACAATGGTCAGCTTGGTTTTGTGTGAATCCATTTTCTGTTAAACAATTATGTAAAACCCTATTCCAATTTCGTCCAGACTGTTTGAGTCCATAAAGTGATTTCTCCAGCTTATATACTGTAAGAACGCCGTTTTCACATCCATCTGGTGGACCAGTAAATTTTCCTGTACTGCCTTTTGTAACACAACTCTTATTACTCGTTAGGTCTGCTGTTGGTGAAAACGTTTCCCCATAGTCTACTCCCATTTTCTGGCTGTAGCCCTTAGCGGTAAATCGGGCCTTGTATTGGTCATTCCCATCTACACCAGACTTGATTGCGTAAACCCACCTACCCCCCACGGGTTTCTTGCCCACTGCTAGTGTTGTCGGGGTGAAGGTTTTGTTCTCATTTAGAGATTGGATTTCTTCATCCATTGCTTTTCTCCATTCTTTTGAATTGTCTGATTGCATTGCTTCATCATAAGTCTGTGGAATGCCACACACTGCTCTACAGCAGTAGTCTACTGTGATATGCATTCCATCACTATCCTCGTCTTCAGTTACGTAGTCACCTAAGTAATTTGGTGCCCTTCTATCTCTAGTTGGATACCGCCTACTCTCAGGATATAAAGTTACACAGGTCTAATAATTAGGAACAAACTAAAATACAAATTATTTATAATAAATACATTTTATATATTATATTTTTTTATAATAAATTATTTTTGTTATCATTAAAAGTCAGTTTCCAGTAATTCAATTTCCCATGATGTAATTTATTGACATGAGACAGTACTCATGCATTTACTCACTACTTGAGTAGCTTTTTATCAAAGTGCTTTTTTACTTTTACTCAAGTAAATTTTTGGATGCATACTTTTACTTTTACTTGAGTAACATTTGGTTCAAGTAACAGTATTTTAACTTGAGTAAAATTGTTGAATACTCTACCCACCTCTGTCAGTGTGTGATGTTCATACATGCAGCCCTAATCCTGTAATTAGGCTTGTTGACGCAGCTCTAGTTAGTGATGCGCGGATCGATACTGAAATATCCATTCCATCGATACCAGGTCTTTATGTTGTAAAATCGATTTTCAAATCAAAATATCCATACTTTTGATACTTCAGTCATTTGAGGTAATGCAAAGCACTAACAGGAACACTGTGGAAGTAACAAAAATATTGAGATCTTGTCTAAATGATATGCGGTTGGTGGGAACTACTTTTTCTTCCGCCTGGGTCAGTGCATAATGCGTACGTACTGCGGCACGCTCACACACACACACACACACACACACACACACACACACACAGACGCTCACTCAGTGTACTAGGGCGCTGTACGTACGCTATGGCGGAACGCAAGAGAAGTCATGTGTGGAGCTATTTCAGCCCCACAAAGAGCCAAGATGCTGTTTGTGATTTGTGTAAAAAAAAAAAACTATAAGGAGTTGTGGCAACACAAGAAATCTTGTTAAACACCTTAGGGTAAACCCAAAGGTCCAATATGAGGCTTTCATGCTTAGGCGGACAAAATAGGAGAGCACTGTGTCAGGTGGTGCTAAAGGTTGTAAAAAAAAATCGGTTGCAGGTCGCTAGGAGCCCTTCATCCCTTCAATCGCATGCCATTACCATACGATTCCTTTCCAAGGGAGCGCAACATCTAGTGCTTCCTAACAACACATTTAATGTTGGCCATTTGTACAATATATATAGCACTACACATTCGTATATGTCTCGATGACGGTATGCCAAAAAATATATTACCCTAAATATATATTTAGGAAACAGAATAGTTCTATATTACATATATTTTAGTTCTACAAAAACTGTTCAAACGTTATTTTATTTTTTCCCTGTGCAAAATAAGATTTCGCTACCAGAATGCGTTACTATTTTGCATATTGAGGCTACTAAACCAATCAGCTTGAAGTCGCCATATTACGCCCTCTGACGTTCTAGAAAGTAAACAGGAAACTAACGAGCTAACTGTGATGCCCGCTGTTCGTTTACAGAGGGCCACGCAGTTATAATTCAGCTCAATACCAGTTTCAAATGACAGCTAAATTGACTAATCATATCTTCCGTCTTAATGGGCGAGCTTAACTGTAGCCCGCTGTGGCGACGCTAGCTGTCGTTAGCGTACCACCGTTAGATAGTTTCCACTCGCGTTGTTTACATATTCCGCTCCCGAGGAACACGGAGCTGTGAACCTTATTTTGTTGGTACCTTATTTTTGCTTATCTAGTACATATGTTATTGGTTTATTGCGTTTTTAAAGCTGTAATGTCGTCTCAATTTTTATTATTTATTATTTTTTAATGGCTTAGGTGCACGCACCACTTCGTCGTTTGGTGTAAGGATGGTACCATATTTCCGGTTGGTATGCGGAAGTGAAGATGTTTATGGCCGAGTCTATGAAATTCACAAGGTGCCTGTTGGAGTTACCGAAGTTTACCGTCAACGATGTGCGTCGTATTGTCAGAGCATCAAGTACAACGCCACAGAGTACACTTGAAAAAGGTTTCAAGTTCTACGTTTCATCCTACCTCTGCAATTTTGAAGGTAAGTGGCTGACGCTAGTTAGCTAGCTAGCCTGAGGTGGCAGTCTAATGAAGTGATGTTGTTTTTAGTAACGAACCGACCTGTCCTAGTACTAGAAATGCCTTTTAAAAACATGTTTGTATTTCTGATGGAAGTATCAGGCAAAAGTAAGGCTAACGAGATAACAGTGAGGGCTCACTGCTACAGATCTATGAAGAAAACAGATACACCACACCAGCTGAGAGTTGGACTGGTTAAAATGACACGAGTTCTGTTCAGTGTCACGTTCAAAGTTCTGTTGAACAAGTTCAAAAGTTAGTTCAACACAAGTTCAATCTTTTATCCTTGCTCTTACTTCACGTAAGCTGTGATAGCCATAGGCATTGGTTTTCAAAGCTTACAATGGTAGCCAAATGCAGAGTAGCTGAGTGGGAATCATTAGCAGTCTGTTTTGCCTATAGTAAACAAATGGGAGTTTATTTTACAGTTCGAGCTATTGTTATCTACCTCTATGACTCAAAAGCAGAATATAGTCCACCTCAGCTATTCTTCAAACTGCATTTTCTAAAATCTGTCAATCTGTCTTCCATATCTTTTATCTTCTTTATTAACATATGGCTTCAACACTTACACCTATTAACATATTCTGATAACACTCTTCAAGAAGCAGTTGAAGTAAAACCTGCACTGTTCTGTTGTTGGTGGTGGAAACAACAAAATAATATAAATATAAGTAGGCCTGTTTCACTCCTATGTGTAAGCATTTCATCTGGAGTGAAAATGAAGTTTAAATCTAAAATATATTTTATAGTTTATAGTTGCTCAGTGAACTAGTAGATTGAACCATGCACAACACTGTAGAATAGAACGACAGTATAGCCAAGTGTTTTAAGAGTGATGCAAAACAGCACAAACGTTACATGAGACAATAGACAAGTGACATTCACCACTAACAACATGATGGGACAGAAATTGCGCCTATTGACATTGCTGAAGTCTTCTTTTCAAGATATTACATTTTGCCTCTTGTGTATTTCAGATGACATTACGTGATTCAATGCCAGTTGTGCTCATTAACAGCAACTGCTCTTGTGTTGCTGGTTGCGGAATCTGCAACCACTTGGTTGCATTGCTTTTCCAGACTGCTCATTATTCTGAATCTGGCATGTCTGTCGTGCCTCCTGTCCTTTCATGCACACAGACAGAACAGAAGTGGCATAAACCACCAACAATGGTTTGTCTTATTTCATTATTTAATGTTAGTTAATGTATCACAGTCACTTTACTAACACCATCTTTTAAATTAATAGGGGGTGAAGCCTGGACCCGTAGATGCCATGGTTGTCCTAAAGCCAAAACCAGGTGCTACTACAGCCAGTGGAGTTAGGTATGTAGTACCAAATTTAATAGGCAGATTACAGTGTGTGGTAAAAAAATAAATGCTTTTGATCATCTGATAAGACCCTGTTCTCTTCAAAATTTAATTTAGCCTCGTTGTACTTCAGATGACATGTGATATGTGATTCACAATCAGTTGTGCTGGTGAACAGATTACAATGTGTAAAAATAAATGTTATTCACTCTTCTTTTAGTACACTTTTCAAGGGCTACAGCGGTGAGCTCCCACACCGGGCCACCCTCAATCCTGGACCAGTCTACGCTGGAATGAAAGCAGATTCTCTTCCACTCATCTGCACAATGAACATCTCTGCATTCTGCAGAAAGCCTGGCAGAAAGGATAATCCGAGGGACACGACAAACAGCACACATGAAGAGGGGACTTGAAATGGAAACGGGGGCCTTAAAGGACTATGCAGTTCTGAAAAACTTGAACTTGACCCACTTGAGCGTCCATCATTTGGGCTTGTTGAAATTAAGTGCCCAAATGCACAAAGCTATGTAGACTGCAAATTCCTCAAAGTGGCACAAGGCCTACACAGATTGAAGGAGAGCCATTGTTATTATTGGCAAATCCAGGGCCAGTTATTGATTACTGGTATGCAGTGGTGTGATTTAGTTATCTGTGCCCATGATGATATTTTTGTGCAGCGAGTTTACAGAGATAGCAGTGTATTAGAAGAGGTGAAAAGGAGGTGTGACATGTTTTTCTTTAACACTTACATGCCAAAATACCTCTCTATGCCCAAGCAATAGAAAATCATAATGAACTCATGAACAATTAAAACAATTTCAAACTATTCTGTCAATTGTATTACTATTGTATTCATTTCATTTTTACAAATACAGTAAAAGTTAAGAAATACATAATGTTGTATTGTGTTGTCAATTTTACATATAAAAGTGAAAGCATTTTATACTATTTATCATATTGCACTGTACCTTAACATTGCAGCCAATATTTACAGACTAGCATGACCTAAAGCAGGGGTCGGCAAGCTTTTTGACTCGGAGCCACAAAAGCAAAATAATTGGAAATTTATTTCAGTGACGATGACATGTCACTCAAGCGAACCGAAACTAAATACTGGACATTTGTGAAATTCCACCCGAACATTTTTTAAGTCTCAAAAATAATATACGTTAATTAAATACTCATTAATTCTATTCAAAAGCTTAGCTGCATGCGGCTCTGGAGCCGCGGCTTGCCGACCCCTGACCTTAAAGGGATCATTTTAAGGTTGGAGAAAATATAAAATAATAATAAATCACCATCATTCACATTACATCATCTGTCTAATTCTGGATTGAGATTAGCCATTGTTTGCCCAGGCTTTTACCAAGGGGCCATTTTGATAATTCACCAAAAGACAGGCAACAGTAAAAAATTTGGTTTATGCTCCCTGTGATTGAAAGGGGGATCACTGTGCTGAATATTTTATGTTCTTTGACTCTGCGAATCACACGCTCAACATGGACTCTCAGTCTTGCAATGGACTGTGACGTTCTGATCTCTGACCTAGACAGTTGAGCTCTCTTTGACAGAAACGTGGGTATGTGGACTTTGCATGGAACGCAGTCTTCAACAAGGAAACCCTTGTCCACCATGATGGCCATAGATGGGTCAAGGAGGGCCACAATGCCAGACTGCTTTAAGATCTCTTTATCACTGATAGCACCTTGATAAAGAGAAGACACAAAGGTCACTGCGCCATGAGGGGCTATCCCAATCAACCCTTTGAATGTACAGTGTGATTTATAAGTGGAAAACACTTCACTTCACTTCACTTCAGGAGAAGGGAATTTGGAGTTTGACATCTCAGTTCTGTGCAATCTAAAATTATTTGAGTGTCAGCATAGTCCTGAAACACATCTGGGAGGTGAGTTTTCACAGTGTCCACATCTAACCAAATAGAAACAGCTCCCAATACAGTATAAAGGAAGTTGGCCCAGGTGTTAATAATACGACTAACAGTTGACCGATGTATTCTAAATCTGTGGGCCAAATCCTTTTGCATCAGTCCCAATGACAGGTAGTTCATGAAGAGAAAAAACTCATCAATTGGTTGAAGAACCTGGGGAAAAAATACATTATCCTATTGTCATATTACATTATGACTATCAAAACTTCTTTTGATGTAAAGATTAATTTGAAAATGATGACATAACATGCTTTGTATGGACAAGACGAAAACATTTACCGTTGCACTGGCAGAGTGAGGGACCTGATCAGTCTTCTCAACAGTCTGTGCTCTTGTAACCCGTATGATGTGGGTGGCTGGCTCTATTTGCTTCCAAAAGCCCATGAGGTGGGCATGGCTTGCAAATCTGTGGAATATAAAAGTTATATATAAAGTTATATAATGGCTAATTCATTCACAATGTATTTCAGACACCAGAGAAGGCCCATCCGTGTACTGTGTCCTGCCATATTTTTTATTTACCTGGTAAAGAATCGTATGTCATCATCAGAGGCAGAAAACCGCTCCAAACAGAACTTGCTGCTGACAGTTAAGTCTTTGATTTGTTTTCGGAGCCTTGGTATCTCCTCGCGTAGCTCTTCATTTTCATTGAGGGAGAGATCAAGAGCAGCAGGCTCATTACTGACGCAGTAGTCATGTTCATGACACGGTAAGGGGTCATCATCATCATGGTCAGTCTGCATCTCTGTTAGATCAGTGTTGGGTGGACGCTCTGTTCTTTCCCATACTCCAGGTCGTGGAGTTGGAATAGTATAGTTATTCCATTGAAATAGCACAGGAAAAGCTCCAGGTCGCAGTCGTCGTCGTCCAGTAGGATTGGGAGGTTCGAGCAGCGATAAAATATCGCAAACACACACGGGAAGTACTCGTGATAAAATGATCTCTCCTGATCTTAACCACCCATTGTTTCTGCAGTTCTGAGTCCTTTGGAAAGGTGTGGAAGCTCAGGTAGGAATTACACCTTGTCGATGCTGTGCACAATGGTACACAGCAGTGGTGGTTGGACCTGCTGTCTGTACGTTGTTGAAACGATACTTTTTTTTGTTTAACTGTCATGTTTAGGACACGTAAACGGACAGGCGATGAAGGAAACTTCCAAGTAAATAACGGTAAATATGCTCGTTACAAGACTGGTGAAGTGAATAGCTAGCACAGAGTACGCTTTCAATGGCTACTGGATGTCAACAACCATCCTAACCTTTTAGCGGAAATTACGTCACTTAACAGCGTGCACATAGGCCATTGTCCCCTGATTGTCCTCATGTATTATTGTTTGTGTGTATTTGTAACTTTCCATATTCCCCAGTAATTGTTCTAGGTAAAGACACTCTTGAACAGTAGAAGCAAGTGCCATATACTCTGCTTCGCATGTGGAAAGTGCCACAGTAGGTTGCTTCTTCGTCTTCCATGAAATAAGTGCGCTGTTCTCACTTAGGCTCACACAGTATCCTGTTGTACTGCGGCGATCACTGGTATCAGCCACCCAGTCTGCATCGCTGTAGGCTTGTATACCAAGATTCTCAGTGTTGTTTCTCCTAAAGGTTAAACCTTTGTTTGATGTACCTTTAAGGTATCGCAGGACATGTTTCACAGTGACCCATTGCTCCTGTGTAGGCTCAGCTAGGTACTGTGACAGCCTGCTCACCACAAAACTCAGATCAGGCCTAGTGCAGGTTGTCAGGTATATCAGACTGCCCACGGCCTCTCTGTACATTCTGATGTCTGTCATTTTAACTGCATCATCACTGTATTCAAGCTTTTGCTCGCAAGGAGTTTATCTTACCCTACATTCTGACATGTTAAAACGCTGTAGAGTTTTGTTCGTGTACTTTTCTTGTGACATCTTAATACACCCACCAGAAAAATCAAAATGTATACCAAGAAAATGCTTGAGTTGCCCCAAATCCTTCATCTTGAATTGCTGTGCAAGCATCCCTTTCACTCTTTTCAATTAATTTCCATCCCTTGCAGCGATGATTAGATCATAGAACCATACAATTATGATCACTTTCCCTTCTTTTGACTCTTGAGAATATACACAATGGTCAGCTTGGTTTTGTGTGAATCCATTTTCTGTTAAACAATTATGTAAAACCCTATTCCAATTTCGTCCAGACTGTTTGAGTCCATAAAGTGATTTCTCCAGCTTATATACTGTAAGAACGCCGTTTTCACATCCATCTGGTGGACCAGTAAATTTTCCTGTACTGCCTTTTGTAACACAACTCTTATTACTCGTTAGGTCTGCTGTTGGTGAAAACGTTTCCCCATAGTCTACTCCCATTTTCTGGCTGTAGCCCTTAGCGGTAAATCGGGCCTTGTATTGGTCATTCCCATCTACACCAGACTTGATTGCGTAAACCCACCTACCCCCCACGGGTTTCTTGCCCACTGCTAGTGTTGTCGGGGTGAAGGTTTTGTTCTCATTTAGAGATTGGATTTCTTCATCCATTGCTTTTCTCCATTCTTTTGAATTGTCTGATTGCATTGCTTCATCATAAGTCTGTGGAATGCCACACACTGCTCTACAGCAGTAGTCTACTGTGATATGCATTCCATCACTATCCTCGTCTTCAGTTACGTAGTCACCTAAGTAATTTGGTGCCCTTCTATCTCTAGTTGGATACCGCCTACTCTCAGGATATAAAGTTACACAGGTCTAATAATTAGGAACAAACTAAAATACAAATTATTTATAATAAATACATTTTATATATTATATTTTTTTATAATAAATTATTTTTGTTATCATTAAAAGTCAGTTTCCAGTAATTCAATTTCCCATGATGTAATTTATTGACATGAGACAGTACTCATGCATTTACTCACTACTTGAGTAGCTTTTTATCAAAGTGCTTTTTTACTTTTACTCAAGTAAATTTTTGGATGCATACTTTTACTTTTACTTGAGTAACATTTGGTTCAAGTAACAGTATTTTAACTTGAGTAAAATTGTTGAATACTCTACCCACCTCTGTCAGTGTGTGATGTTCATACATGCAGCCCTAATCCTGTAAATTAGGCTTGTTGACGCAGCTCTAGTTAGTGATGCGCGGATCGATACTGAAATATCCATTCCATCGATACCAGGTCTTTATGTTGTAAAATCGATTTTCAAATCAAAATATCCATACTTTTGATACTTCAGTCATTTGAGGTAATGCAAAGCACTAACAGGAACACTGTGGAAGTAACAAAAATATTGAGATCTTGTCTAAATGATATGCGGTTGGTGGGAACTACTTTTTCTTCCGCCTGGGTCAGTGCATAATGCGTACGTACTGCGGCACGCTCACACACACACACACACACACACACACACACAGACGCTCACTCAGTGTACTAGGGCGCTGTACGTACGCTATGGCGGAACGCAAGAGAAGTCATGTGTGGAGCTATTTCAGCCCCACAAAGAGCCAAGATGCTGTTTGTGATTTGTGTAAAAAAAAAAACTATAAGGAGTTGTGGCAACACAAGAAATCTTGTTAAACACCTTAGGGTAAACCCAAAGGTCCAATATGAGGCTTTCATGCTTAGGCGGACAAAATAGGAGAGCACTGTGTCAGGTGGTGCTAAAGGTTGTAAAAAAAAATCGGTTGCAGGTCGCTAGGAGCCCTTCATCCCTTCAATCGCATGCCATTACCATACGATTCCTTTCCAAGGGAGCGCAACATCTAGTGCTTCCTAACAACACATTTAATGTTGGCCATTTGTACAATATATATAGCACTACACATTCGTATATGTCTCGATGACGGTATGCCAAAAAATATATTACCCTAAATATATATTTAGGAAACAGAATAGTTCTATATTACATATATTTTAGTTCTACAAAAACTGTTCAAACGTTATTTTATTTTTTCCCTGTGCAAAATAAGATTTCGCTACCAGAATGCGTTACTATTTTGCATATTGAGGCTACTAAACCAATCAGCTTGAAGTCGCCATATTACGCCCTCTGACGTTCTAGAAAGTAAACAGGAAACTAACGAGCTAACTGTGATGCCCGCTGTTCGTTTACAGAGGGCCACGCAGTTATAATTCAGCTCAATACCAGTTTCAAATGACAGCTAAATTGACTAATCATATCTTCCGTCTTAATGGGCGAGCTTAACTGTAGCCCGCTGTGGCGACGCTAGCTGTCGTTAGCGTACCACCGTTAGATAGTTTCCACTCGCGTTGTTTACATATTCCGCTCCCGAGGAACACGGAGCTGTGAACCTTATTTTGTTGGTACCTTATTTTTGCTTATCTAGTACATATGTTATTGGTTTATTGCGTTTTTAAAGCTGTAATGTCGTCTCAATTTTTATTATTTATTATTTTTTAATGGCTTAGGTGCACGCACCACTTCGTCGTTTGGTGTAAGGATGGTACCATATTTCCGGTTGGTATGCGGAAGTGCAGATGTTTATGGCCGAGTCTATGAAATTCACAAGGTGCCTGTTGGAGTTACCGAAGTTTACCGTCAACGATGTGCGTCGTATTGTCAGAGCATCAAGTACAACGCCACAGAGTACACTTGAAAAAGGTTTCAAGTTCTACGTTTCATCCTACCTCTGCAATTTTGAAGGTAAGTGGCTGACGCTAGTTAGCTAGCTAGCCTGAGGTGGCAGTCTAATGAAGTGATGTTGTTTTTAGTAACGAACCGACCTGTCCTAGTACTAGAAATGCCTTTTAAAAACATGTTTGTATTTCTGATGGAAGTATCAGGCAAAAGTAAGGCTAACGAGATAACAGTGAGGGCTCACTGCTACAGATCTATGAAGAAAACAGATACACCACACCAGCTGAGAGTTGGACTGGTTAAAATGACACGAGTTCTGTTCAGTGTCACGTTCAAAGTTCTGTTGAACAAGTTCAAAAGTTAGTTTAACACAAGTTCAATCTTTTATCCTTGCTCTTACTTCACGTAAGCTGTGATAGCCATAGGCATTGGTTTTCAAAGCTTACAATGGTAGCCAAATGCAGAGTAGCTGAGTGGGAATCATTAGCAGTCTGTTTTGCCTATAGTAAACAAATGGGAGTTTATTTTACAGTTCGAGCTATTGTTATCTACCTCTATGACTCAAAAGCAGAATATAGTCCACCTCAGCTATTCTTCAAACTGCATTTTCTAAAATCTGTCAATCTGTCTTCCATATCTTTTATCTTCTTTATTAACATATGGCTTCAACACTTACACCTATTAACATATTCTGATAACACTCTTCAAGAAGCAGTTGAAGTAAAACCTGCACTGTTCTGTTGTTGGTGGTGGAAACAACAAAATAATATAAATATAAGTAGGCCTGTTTCACTCCTATGTGTAAGCATTTCATCTGGAGTGAAAATGAAGTTTAAATCTAAAATATATTTTATAGTTTATAGTTGCTCAGTGAACTAGTAGATTGAACCATGCACAACACTGTAGAATAGAACGACAGTATAGCCAAGTGTTTTAAGAGTGATGCAAAACAGCACAAACGTTACATGAGACAATAGACAAGTGACATTCACCACTAACAACATGATGGGACAGAAATTGCGCCTATTGACATTGCTGAAGTCTTCTTTTCAAGATATTACATTTTGCCTCTTGTGTATTTCAGATGACATTACGTGATTCAATGCCAGTTGTGCTCATTAACAGCAACTGCTCTTGTGTTGCTGGTTGCGGAATCTGCAACCACTTGGTTGCATTGCTTTTCCAGACTGCTCATTATTCTGAATCTGGCATGTCTGTCGTGCCTCCTGTCCTTTCATGCACACAGACAGAACAGAAGTGGCATAAACCACCAACAATGGTTTGTCTTATTTCATTATTTAATGTTAGTTAATGTATCACAGTCACTTTACTAACACCATCTTTTAAATTAATAGGGGGTGAAGCCTGGACCCGTGGATGCCATGGTTGTCCTAAAGCCAAAACCAGGTGCTACTACAGCCAGTGGAGTTAGGTATGTAGTACCAAATTTAATAGGCAGATTACAGTGTGTGGTAAAAAAATAAATGCTTTTGATCATCTGATAAGACCCTGTTCTCTTCAAAATTTAATTTAGCCTCGTTGTACTTCAGATGACATGTGATATGTGATTCACAATCAGTTGTGCTGGTGAACAGATTACAATGTGTAAAAATAAATGTTATTCACTCTTCTTTTAGTACACTTTTCAAGGGCTACAGCGGTGAGCTCCCACACCGGGCCACCCTCAATCCTGGACCAGTCTACGCTGGAATGAAAGCAGATTCTCTTCCACTCATCTGCACAATGAACATCTCTGCATTCTGCAGAAAGCCTGGCAGAAAGGATAATCCGAGGGACACGACAAACAGCACACATGAAGAGGGGACTTGAAATGGAAACGGGGGCCTTAAAGGACTATGCAGTTCTGAAAAACTTGAACTTGAACCACTTGAGCGTCCATCATTTGGGCTTGTTGAAATTAAGTGCCCAAATGCACAAAGCTATGTAGACTGCAAATTCCTCAAAGTGGCACAAGGCCTACACAGATTGAAGGAGAGCCATTGTTATTATTGGCAAATCCAGGGCCAGTTATTGATTACTGGTATGCAGTGGTGTGATTTAGTTATCTGTGCCCATGATGATATTTTTGTGCAGCGAGTTTACAGAGATAGCAGTGTATTAGAAGAGGTGAAAAGGAGGTGTGACATGTTTTTCTTTAACACTTACATGCCAAAATACCTCTCTATGCCCAAGCAATAGAAAATCATAATGAACTCATGAACAATTAAAACAATTTCAAATTATTCTGTCAATTGTATTACTATTGTATTCATTTCATTTTTACAAATACAGTGAAAGTTAAGAAATACATAATGTTGTATTGTGTTGTCAATTTTACATATAAAAGTGAAAGCATTTTATACTATTTATCATATTGCACTGTACCTTAACATTGCAGCCAATATTTACAGACTAGCATGACCTAAAGCAGGGGTCGGCAAGCTTTTTGACTCGGAGCCACAAAAGCAAAATAATTGGAAATTTATTTCAGTGACGATGACATGTCATTCAAGCGAACCGAAACTAAATACTGGACATTTGTGAAATTCCACCCGAACATTTTTTAAGTCTCAAAAATAATATACGTTAATTAAATACTCATTAATTCTATTCAAAAGCTGAGCTGCATGCGGCTCTGGAGCCGCGGCTTGCCGACCCCTGACCTTAAAGGGATCATTTTAAGGTTGGAGAAAATATAAAATAATAATAAATCACCATCATTCACATTACATCATCTGTCTAATTCTGGATTGAGATTAGCCATTGTTTGCCCAGGCTTTTACCAAGGGGCCATTTTGATAATTCACCAAAAGACAGGCAACAGTAAAAAATTTGGTTTATGCTCCCTGTGATTGAAAGGGGGCTCACTGTGCTGAATATTTTATGTTCTTTGACTCTGCGAATCACACGCTCAACATGGACTCTCAGTCTTGCAATGGACTGTGACGTTCTGATCTCTGACCTAGACAGTTGAGCTCTCTTTGACAGAAACGTGGGTATGTGGACTTTGCATGGAACGCAGTCTTCAACAAGGAAACCCTTGTCCACCATGATGGCCATAGATGGGTCAAGGAGGGCCACAATGCCAGACTGCTTTAAGATCTCTTTATCACTGATAGCACCTTGATAAAGAGAAGACACAAAGGTCACTGCGCCATGAGGGGCTATCCCAATCAACCCTTTGAATGTACAGTGTGATTTATAAGTGGAAAACACTTCACTCTGGAGGAGAAGGGAATTTGGAGTTTGACATCTCAGTTCTGTGCAATCTAAAATTATTTGAGTGTCAGCGTAGTCCTGAAACACATCTGGGAGGTGAGTTTTCACAGTGTCCACATCTAACCAAATAGAAACAGCTCCCAATACAGTATAAAGGAAGTTGGCCCAGGTGTTAATAATACGACTAACAGTTGACCGATGTATTCTAAATCTGTGGGCCAAATCCTTTTGCATCAGTCCCAATGACAGGTAGTTCATGAAGAGAAAAAACTCATCAATTGGTTGAAGAACCTGGGGAAAAAATACATTATCCTATTGTCATATTACATTATGACTATCAAAACTTCTTTTGATGTAAAGATTAATTTGAAAATGATGACATAACATGCTTTGTATGGACAAGACGAAAACATTTACCGTTGCACTGGCAGAGTGAGGGACCTGATCAGTCTTCTCAACAGTCTGTGCTCTTGTAACCCGTATGATGTGGGTGGCTGGCTCTATTTGCTTCCAAAAGCCCATGAGGTGGGCATGGCTTGCAAATCTGTGGAATATAAAAGTTATATATAAAGTTATATAATGGCTAATTCATTCACAATGTATTTCAGACACCAGAGAAGGCCCATCCGTGTACTGTGTCCTGCCATATTTTTTATTTACCTGGTAAAGAATCGTATGTCATCATCAGAGGCAGAAAACCGCTCCAAACAGAACTTGCTGCTGACAGTTAAGTCTTTGATTTGTTTTCGGAGCCTTGGTATCTCCTCGCGTAGCTCTTCATTTTCATTGAGGGAGAGATCAAGAGCAGCAGGCTCATTACTGACGCAGTAGTCATGTTCATGACACGGTAAGGGGTCATCATCATCATGGTCAGTCTGCATCTCTGTTAGATCAGTGTTGGGTGGACGCTCTGTTCTTTCCCATACTTCAGGTCGTGGAGTTGGAATAGTATAGTTATTCCATTGAAATAGCACAGGAAAAGCTCCAGGTCGCAGTCGTCGTCGTCCAGTAGGATTGGGAGGTTCGAGCAGCGATAAAATATCGCAAACACACACGGGAAGTACTCGTGATAATAAAATGATCTCTCCTGATCTTAACCACCCATTGTTTCTGCAGTTCTGAGTCCTTTGGAAAGGTGTGGAAGCTCAGGTAGGAATTACACCTTGTCGATGCTGTGCACAATGGTACACAGCAGTGGTGGTTGGACCTGCTGTCTGTACGTTGTTGAAACGATACTTTTTTTTGTTTAACTGTCATGTTTAGGACACGTAAACGGACAGGAGATGAAGGAAACTTCCAAGTAAATAACGGTAAATATGCTCGTTACAAGACTGGTGAGGTGAATAGCTAGCACAGTGTACGCTTTCAATGGCTACCGGATGTCAACAACCATCCTAAACTTTTAGCAGAAATTACGTCACTTAACAGCGTGCACATATGCCATTGTCCCCTGATTGTCCTCAGGTATTATTGTTTGTGTGTATTTGTAACTTTCCATATTCCCCAGTAATTGTTCTAGGTAAAGACACTCTTGAACAGTAGAAGCAAGTGCCATATACTCTGCTTCGCATGTGGAAAGTGCAACAGTAGGTTGCTTCTTCGTCTTCCATGAAATAAGTGCGCTGTTCTCACTTAGGCTCACACAGTATCCTGTTGTACTGCGGCGATCACTGGTATCAGCCGCCCAGTCTGCATCGCTGTAGGCTTGTATACCAAGATTCTCAGTGTTGTTTCTCCTAAAGGTTAAACCTTTGTTTGATGTACCTTTAAGGTATCGCAGGACATGTTTCACAGTGACCCATTGCTCCTGTGTAGGCTCAGCTAGGTACTGTGACAGCCTGCTCACCAAAAAACTCAGATCAGGCCTAGTGCAGGTTGTCAGGTATATCAGACTGCCCACGGCCTCTCTGTACATTCTGATGTCTGTCATTTTAACTGCATCATCACTGTATTCAAGCTTTTGCTCACAAGGAGTTTCTCTTACCCTACATTCTGACATGTTAAAACGCTGTAGAGTTTTGTTCGTGTACTTTTCTTGTGATATCTTAATACACCCACCAGAAAAATCAAAATGTATACCAAGAAAATGCTTGAGTTGCCCCAAATCCTTCATCTTGAATTGCTGTGCAAGCATCCCTTTCACTCTTTTCAATTAATTTCCATCCCTTGCAGCGATGATTAGATCATAGAACCATACAATTATGATCACTTTCCCTTCTTTTGACTCTTGAGAATATACACAATGGTCAGCTTGGTTTTGTGTGAATCCATTTTCTGTTAAACAATTATGTAAAACCCTATTCCAATTTCGTCCAGACTGTTTGAGTCCATAAAGTGATTTCTCCATCTTATATACTGTAAGAACGCCGTTTTCACATCCATCTGGTGGACCAGTAAATTTTCCTGTACTGCCTTTTGTAACACAACTCTTATACTCGTTAGGTCTGCTGTTGGTGAAAACGTTTCCCCATAGTCTACTCCCATTTTCTGGCTGTAGCCCTTAGCGGTAAATCGAGCCTTGTATTGGTCATTCCCATCTACACCAGACTTGATTGCGTAAACCCACCTACCCCCCACGGGTTTCTTGCCCACTGCTAGTGTTGTCGGGGTGAAGGTTTTGTTCTCATTTAGAGATTGGATTTCTTCATCCATTGCTTTTCTCCATTCTTTTGAATTGTCTGATTGCATTGCTTCATCATAAGTCTGTGGAATGCCACACACTGCTCTACAGCAGTAGTCTACTGTGATATGCATTCCATCACTATCCTCGTCTTCAGTTACGTAGTCACCTAGGTAATTTGGTGCCCTTCTATCTCTAGTTGGATTTTTTGTGCTCGAATGGCTGTTTCCTAATCTCCTTGCTGCTTATAGCCACTAACCGTTAGATGGCGCGATTTAAACAAAAACAGGAGCACAAATGTAGCAAGGCTGCCCCCTTGTGGCGCAAAAGAGAATTAAAATGTTCACCAACTGGGATTAAACAAACTAACAAATCCCGCTGCAAGTGTGTGGGACAGAACAAATACATTATTGCTTATGTCATGTTTATCAAAATGTGTTGTACGTATTGTCTGTTGAATTGTCTTACTCTCCAAAACATTTAGACCCAACGCCTGGGTCATTAGATGCAAAAGTGCTGAACATGTCGTCATAATCTCTAAGGCATCATTTTACTTCTTTTTTTTTGTCATTACATTTTGGTAATTTTTTCCTAACTTGATTAAATTATTCGCAGGTGAACATTCAGATACAGTAAAAAAGGGAATTTGTGAAGGTTTAGATCAACCAATGGTCTCAACTACAGGTCAGAGGTGCGTCTCATGAACCTTTACTGTAATTGGCAAACATTTATAGAGGCTAAACACTGCAGTATCACAAAGTCTCATAATGGAAACACAAGGCCATGTGCAGGGTGAACAGCCAAGAAGAGGAGTAAGACTGTGTGGTGTAAGGCTGAGGGGACAAAACAGTGAAATAAGGGCAACAATTGTGGACCATGTTGTACATGTAAGTCATGGTTTTACAATGGCTGAAGCTGGTCACTGGGTGCAGCTGAATATTGGAAGAACAACTGTGTCTGTGTTCAATTGTTCAAACATTTCATAGAGAAAATGTATGTAAATTCAGAAATGTGTATATTCTCTGGAGGCTGTATGTGCTCAGGTTGTTTTGAATGTGTAGAATAAGTTTCTTCTAATTTTGCAGTTTTTCCAGTCAGCTGTCTGTCTTTTCTGAATTTCAATCAGATTTGTTTTTGTCAACAAATTGCAGTGCAAACAATACAGTCAAACAATATTGCTGTACAAAATTGATTCCAGCCCAATTTCTTTCTATCAGTCTCCCACATGCAGTCATGTGTAACTTTGTGTTCTGTGTAACTTTGTATTTTGTGTGTAAAATGTATTGTTTCATTTGATATACCACAGCATGTGCAGCATTCTTGAAATCAAAAGCTTAGCTAGTTTCCATCAGAATGTACTTACAGTCTGCACTGACTGTGACTTGTGACTGTAACGGGCCGCCCAATGGATGGGTTCCCTTTTGAGTCTTGGTCCTCCCGAGGTTTCTTCCTATTCCCCACCATCATAGGGAGTTTTTCCTCACCACTGTCGCCTTTGGCTTGCTCATTAGGGATATGGACCCATAGTATTGTTAACCATGTAAATCCTGTAAAGCTGCTTTGTGACAACATGTGTTGTGAAAAGCGTTATATAAATAAATTTGACTTTGACTTATAGTTGCACTGACAACATGACTAATTATTTTGACTGCCTTGTTCATAGGCAGTGGCACACAGACTAGATACTCTGATGGCACTGACAAATTGACTGACCTAAATATTTGCTTTTGAAGCAAAAACAAAGAATTTTGAGTGAATTATGTGCTTTGCAACTGTTTTGAAAATCATGATGAAAGAAATGTACCAAATCGACTGAGAAAAACTGTAAATCAAATCTAGCTACCACCAACTCTCTATCTCCACAAATATGGATTTGTGCTAAAGGGCCGCCCAGTGGAGGATGGGTTCTCTTTAGAGTCTTGGTCCTCCCGAGGTTTCTTCCTAATCTCCACCATCATGTTTTTCCTCGCCACTGTTGCCTTTGGCTTGCTCATTAGGGATCTGGACCCATATGATTGTAAAGCTGCTTTGTGACAACATGTTTTGTAAAATGCGTTATATAAATAAGTTTGACTTGACTATCTCCATCCATCCATCCATCCATCCATCCATCCATCCATCCATCCCTCCAGAGATGGGTAGAGGTTCACCAATCTGTCAATATTGCATCTAAATATTTTCTAAAAAGAAGTGCAAATATTTTAGCCAAGACTGTATACAGTTTTATATTATTAGTCAAAAACGTTCTAATCACTTACTTTAAGTCAATACAATGAATAAGATATTAACTGATTTTAAATAAGAACCCTGATTACAAAATGCAAAACAGAATGTACATTTCCTAGGACATATGTTATGAAGGTGCAGTTGGTGCAGTGAGATTGCTGTTTATCCATTTATATTCTTATTGTGCTTTATTTCAGACCAACATGCTGTCACTAAGTGGAGGCCACACAATAAAGAGAACGATATGGTGGATCTCCAGCAAGGTCTTCACCCCAAACCTGGCAAAAAGCCTTAACTGGTGTGGCAGGGGACAGACAGACAGCCTGTGGACAGCTTATTATTGGTGAGTATATTGAAGCGACTTACATGTTACATTTTTAGCTTTAACATGAAGCGCATAGCATTTACTTTTACATTTGACTCTTATAGGTCATGTGGTTTTTAAAGTTTTACGGCAAAATGACCGGTAAATAACAACACCTTTGTACATTTTGGAAAATACTACTCCTCCTCCAATTACTTACTATGCTTGTAACCTAATACCTTAAGCCTAGCCTAATAACAGATACATTAGATGATTTATTTCTTACATGCAGTTTACTTAATGTATTCAGGGTAATATAACTGATAAATGTGTAGCCCTTATGCCTCTTTAACAAGAATAGTAATAATATTCTACATTTTGACACACAGCTGCCGCAGTGAAGAACCCAGCGCTACCCGCTCCCATGAAAGCAGAGGCTGAAAAATGCCTAAAAGACTACCTCCACCTGGCACCAGCAAGACGCTCATCTTTAATTTGTTAATTACACGTTTGTTGCATATTGTTGATTTTCTGTTAAATAAACATGTTAAATGAAAATCCCTTTCACTTAATTTTGTTTTGTGGTAATAATATTAATAATATTAATTAATTACATAAAATAATATAGCATAATTTTCCAGTGTATTTCTGTTTGAGTCTTTAGGCTTCTTAGTGGCTCATACGATCTCGCTGCTTGTGTATTTCATAGCTTTAACTTAGGGAGGAAGAAGAATATAAAATCTAGCTTTAAATGTAATTCAATCTGGTTTGATTTTAAATGCCACATTCAGGTACGTTCAGATGCTGCATTTTAGCTATAGCCTACTGTACATATAAGTCTGGAATGCAGCGTATGAAAGTCATTTTGGCATCCAAGCCTGCCGTTTAAAAGACGTACTGCAGATGAATAAACGCCGTATTAAATAGTCTAGGAGAGATCTCATAAGCGTCTCCGAGACGCAGGCGCGATCATGACGCAGCCAGGTAGGTCTGTAATGCAGCTGCTGGAGGTCTTTCACGATCCACCACAGACTATCAGAGACGTGTTGGCGATGAGCACGCGCTCTATTAAATACGTATTCCAGACGAACTGTGTTACATCCAGCAGAGTCTCTGAGATGTACATGTGCTATCAGTTTATCCTTCTATACAACCCCCTTCACCAAGCGTTCGGCTGAAGAATTAAAAGCATAAAGGAGTTTGTAGTGGACAGACCCAATTTTAGGGTTCGTACGGCTGCTTGAAATACTTGGAAATACTTTCATTTTAATGTTGCATTTTCCAGATAAAAAAAAAGTGTTGGATATTGGCTAAAGCATTTGAAGATGCTTGAAATGAACTGTGTTTCGTTTCGCAACAAATAGCTATTTGACTGAATGGTTCGCTTATATAACGTTACAAATATATAAGTTACAAATACATAAGAAATGTACCAATCTCTTGTAATTCCAGCGGTAAACGTGAGAGTGCATTAAGACTTTAGGATTGTGTGCTTTGAAAATAAACTACCCTTAAATAAAATATTGCTAGTTTGTTAGGTAGAGCTACTGGATTAAATCCTACCCAAACGAGCATATATCTTAACTACATATTTATACGCCAACGTGATCGTTTGGGGGGGGGGGGTTAGGTAATTGCTAGCGAGCGAATTAGAGAAAAAGCAAAACTGTAGCTGGCTACCCAAACACGCACATTTAAAACAGTGCTGTTGTTTTGTGTATTGTTTTGAAATCGACCTTATATTTGATCTTATATGCTAAGAAAGCAGCGCTGCGTAGCGCGTTGTGGTGCCTGTTACCACGTCACAATCGTAGAATTCGAATTGAGCTTCCATGGAAACCGCTAGTTTACATTACGCGTTGTCATAGTGATGTGCAAACAGAACAACATTTACGGTCGACTACGAATGAATTCCGTGTCGTTTTCTTCTGCTTTTTATTCAAAAAGTTTGTTCTGAGGTTAGTTAACCCAGATAACTAAATAAGATATTCAGATTGGTTAAATCTCTACCACCTGGTCCATGGCGTACTTTGACTCCATGGCTACAAGCAGCAGTTTCCTCAGCATGGACGACTACCGTCTAGTGCAGCACGAGGTCCTCTGCTCTGCCTCCAACAGATACGAGGTGCTGGAGTTCCTTGGCCGCGGGACTTTTGGCCAGGTGGCCAAGTGCTGGAAGCGCGGCACCAGTCAATCTGTCGCCATCAAGATCCTGAAAAATCACCCTGCCTATGCCCGCCAGGGCCTGATCGAGGTGGGGAAATTATGGTAGATTTAAAAGAGGTTTTGAGAGTCAATGTGTCAGGGCTGGCTCGGCTGCCACTCCCTCTACCACCAGGAGTTGCAGTAATCAGCAATGATCCGTTTCAGCTGTCTGAAGTTTTGTTTATTGTTTTACCGTGCTCTCACGGCTTATATTGTTTCTCTTTTCACACGTCAAGTACCTCCCTATACTCCCGCGTTACACAATTGTAGCCCTGATTGTGATGTTGCTTTGTTCCTGCTCTAATAAGATGTAATAGGCTGATATTGGCTAACACTGCAATTTGTAATCAGGGGCAGTGGCGGCTGGTCAATATGGGGCGCTGGGGCGCCGCCCCCTTAATATTGTTCCGATATTAAAATGAGTTCATTATAAACTGCGATAGTGAGGAAATTATTTAGTGACACTGTGTGTCTAATTGCCATGCTTGAATTTATTAAAAGTGTAAACAAATAATTGTATTTAATTGCTTACATTGTGCACACTTCCTGTGTGCGGGGCACCGGTCTAATGAGAGTGCATGGAGAGGCATAAACTTTTGCCAAGCACTGATCTGAGGCTGCAGTTTAATTGGTCGGTTTCAGACACACCCACTCTTGTTGGACACACCCACTCTTGTTGGTAGTGTCAGTCAGCTGCGGTTCGTTAAAGCTGGTTTATACTTTCGCGAGTGATCGTAGGGCGAGACTCCGCCCACCTCGCGCGAACCTCCAACGTAAATCGGTTCATGTTGAATATCAGCAGGCTGGAGCAGCAGCTCATACAAAATGAGAGAAAATTCAGTTTTATCTTTACAAAATAATCTTCTCACAAAGCATTCACTTGAAGAACGTTAGGGCAAAATTCATGTTCAAATAAATAAAGGGCAATAAGACTGCTTTATTTGTTTTTAATTTGTTTACACCCCCCTCAATTATTTGTGCACCAGCCGCCACTGATCAGGGGTCATTTCCCTCTGGAAAAGAGCATCTGCCAAATATAGCAAAAGTAAATGTCTGAAGGGAGCCATGCAGTAACTGGGCTGATGCTATTGAAGTTACGTAGCATATTAGCCCTTGAATGCTGTGCCCACATAACTTAACGCCTGTCCCATCTTCCCCCATCTGCTCAGATGAGCATCCTGAGCCGTCTCAACAAGGAGAACGTAGACGAGTTCAACATTGTTCGCTCGTACGAGTGCTTCCAGCACAGGAACCACTTATGCCTGGTGTTTGAGATGCTGGGGCAGAGCCTGCAGGACTTCGTCAAGCACAGCCCGCTGCCGCTGAAGTGCATCCGGTCCATAGTGCAGCAGTTGGCCATGGCGCTCCTGAAGATGAAGAGTCTGGGCCTGATCCACACCGACCTCAAGCCTGACAACATCATGCTGGTGGACCCCGTCAGGCAGCCGTACCGGGTCAAGGTCATCGACTTCGGCTCCGCCACCCACGTCTCCAAGGCCGTGTGCTCCTCCTACCTGCAGACCAGATACTACCGGTGAGTGGCGCGGCCTAAGGCATATTGGAAACAGATGCATGGTTGTGGGAATCGCTTCCGCTCTAGTGTGCTTGAGAGGTGAACTGCCCGTTGTGGATGGCTATGGTGACACGGCTGCACATTAAGATTGTGATAAGCATTACGATGAACTGCAACGCATTTGATTGCCATTTGATTTATAAATGATGTATTTTTAACTGGATCATGTAAGTGTTGTCATTTATCCAAACACCAAAGAATATCTTAATATCTTCAGTGCCTGAGAAGTTAAGATGCTCTCAGCACACATAAAAATATTTATGCTTCAGGCTTTGGTAATATCAGTACAGGGTACCCGCACTGCTCCATTGTAGTTACACCATGGCAGTGTTGTTCTGTATTTACGTAGTGGAGAACAGCACATCAGTATGTAGTGTCAGTGTGTCAGTGTAGTGTCAGTGTCAGGTTACACTACAGTAGTAGATGGGTAATGCACAGGCCAGTATTGTGCTACCAATTTACCAAAAGAATATTTCAGGTAGTAAAAAAAATACTTCTTAAAGCTTTTACATTTTCACACATTAATTCATCACTCTGTGTTAAAGTGAGTACCTTTGAATCACCACAAACCACAGTATCATGCTAAACGTGATGATGGACGTTTTTGTCTTTTTGGTCCAGATCGCCCGAGATCATCCTGGGTCTCCCGTTCTGCGAGGCCATCGATATGTGGTCCCTGGGCTGTGTCATCGCCGAGCTCTTCCTGGGCTGTCCCCTGTATCCTGGAGCATCTGAATACGATCAGGTCAGCCCACGGGCCTCGGACCCGAACCTCGCCTTTCTCACGCTTCTGTCTTTATTCACGAAGCATCGAAGAACAGTGCTGATTTAGAGTCTGCTTTCCCACCTCCTTTCCAGAACTTCCTCGCTGTGTAATAAAGATGTAAATCTTGTTTGGGAGAAGAGTGGAGTTGCTAACAGTGATGGCCACCTTTATTCTAACTATGCAGCTTGCTAGCTGTTCTGTAATGACTGGCAAGGAAGAGACTATGAATGATTTTTGGGGAACCAACAAAACAATTAACTCAAATGTGTTGAGAGTGTGATCTGTGGGCCCTTTAGGCCTGAAATGTGTTTGCTGGCTATAATTGGTAATCTAATAAGAGCTCTTTACAGTAGTGCTAGGAATACTGTCTTGCAGTGGGAAAAAATCTCAGGTTTGCAGTGGAATTCTAAGATGGGTCCAGTCAAGGTCCCAGTACAACAGGGTTGACTGGTGCAAGGTGTTTTAGGAAAGCGAGGCCCTTACTGTGTTAGAGGTGCAGACCCATGGTGGCTTTGTGGCTGTAGGGACATGTAGGGTTTGGATAGAGTAGTTGTCTTTGCTAGCTCGTCTTCAGGATCAATATATGAACATAAAATAAAGTCATCCCATCATACCATAAAATCATCCCTCCTGTACGCTGTCGCCGCAGATCCGGTACATCTCCCAGACGCAGGGCCTTCCAGCAGAGAACCTCCTGAGTGCGGGAACCAAGACCAGATGCTTCTTCCACAGGGGCTCTGGCTCCAGCTACCATCTGTGGAGACTCAAGGTCCCCCATCCTTCTTGTGCCATGTGTTCGGTTCATAAGAGATCTGTAATGGCACCTGACAGTACACCTGAACGTTTTTTCTCCTTCTATGTTCCCCAGACGCCTTTAGAGCATGAGGTGGAGCTTGGCGTCAAGTCCCAAGAGACCAGGAGATACATTTTCGACCGTCTCGATGACATGAAGCAGGTTATTTGTGCTCTTGTACACCTTATTGCACGCTTAGCATCACTGCTGTGACATGCAAATGAAGAACAAAGCGCACCAGCTGCTGGTGGAGCATGTAGAGCAAGGACTTGGTTTTGAGTTCAAGGGTTCGAGGGTTCGTGCTGTCATAATAAGAAGTGTATGTAAGTCACAACAGCGCCTGTGAAATGCAGAGGAACACACGGCAATGTTGCTGCTGAAACAGCGTCTTAGGCACATCGCCGCCCTCTGCTGGCACATAATATGACCTACCCGTTCGTCTCCCATGCAGGTCAACATGCCCATTCTGGAAGGCACAGACGTTCAGGTGGAGAAGGCTGACCGGTGGGAGTTCATCAACCTGCTTAAAAAGATGCTGACGCTGGACGCAGGGAAACGGATCACGCCATTGGAGACTCTCAAACACCCATTCGTCACCATGGCTCACCTCTCTCACTACCCTCACAGTGCACAGTGAGTGTGTACAGGGCCGTCCCTCCGTCTCACACAGTCCAGCCTGTGTTCCAGCTCCGACGCGGGCAGGATGGTTTGCGTGTCGATCATTATGCAGGGCTGGGCACTCCATAATTTGCTTCTTTCGTGTAAAATGTATTCAGACAAGGAGCTAAGAATTCCAACTGGAAGCACACTAAAGTTGCATGCAAATGGAAGAAAACCCCAAAGAGCTCTTTTTAAGGAACGCCATCTTATTGTAACTTGCTGTAGCACAGTGCTGTAACTCACCTCTTTCTGTCTCACTGACTCTGTGTGTCACTCTCGTTGTCTGTCTCACTCTCTGTCTCTCTCACTTTGCAGTGTAAAGTCTTGCTTCCAGAACATGGAGATCTGTAAGCGGAGGTGCACGGGCTTCGACGGCAGCAGAGGCCTGTTCGGCAGTGGGGGTGTGGCTGGGGGCGGGGCTGGGGGCGGGGGCCAGCACCAACTCCAACCTCCCAGTCACCTTCAGCAGCCAGCCCGACCAACACAGCCAGGTGGGCCTGCCAGCACAAGCTTGTCGTGTGTTGCACCAGTATCCCCAAACCTACAGCTCACATTAAACACTGCAGGTGTTCAGATAAGAAATTACTCACCGGAAATGTGCTTTTCAGCTATGTTTGAAGGGTCTTGCCATTAAGTACATGTGCCCTGTTTGTTGGTTGTGTGTGTGTCCTCTGCCACGCACCCATCTCAGCCCATCGTCATCTCGGACACACTCCACCCCGCTGTCAGAATAATCACCATCTCCAGCGACACCGAGGGCAAGGACAATGCCAAGATCCTGCCCACCAGGTGCCCTCCCCACGAACTCCTTTGCTCCGCCTCCTGTGCCTCTGAGCTCTGTGTTTGCTCTGTGTTGAAACGGTCACCCTTCTGTTTGCTCACTTTGTGGATTTAAACACTCCTCCCTAGCTGCGGCGTGAACAAGCGGGTGGACGTCAACAGCTGTGTGACCGTGCGGGACTCGGACATCTGCAGCCCGCTCAGCCCCAGGCGCCTGCCCACCTTTGTGGAAAACGCCGCCACCCTGCCCAAGTCGCTGGCCATGGTCATCCCACCGGGTGAGTCCCACGCGCTCTGCCTCTCCCTCCCCTCCGGCTCTGTCGACAGGCCGCAGTCGTTGATCACTGTCTCGCATCTCCTTATAGAATAGAGCGCCGCGGCCTCCGGGATGGTCCAAAAAGACCTCGGTTGTGCCTTCTGCCAGAGCAGCCCTGCCCGGCGCCGAGAGACACAGAGCCGCGTCCTCCAAGTTTCAGCCTCTCTGAGCCAGGTAGAGCGTCTGTAGAGCAGTTTGCCTTCTCACGCTGCAGCTGCCGTCACACTTCACACTGCCCCATAGAAAATCTTATCTTCGCCCTGTTGTCTTATCCACATGCTGCAACCAGGTGTAGTCCAGAGAGTAGTTCAGCTGGGAGTATTGATATCTCACTGCCATTTTGTGTCTTGGCTCCTCCTACAGGTCCAGGATCTGTTGTGATCTCATGACAGTTCAGGAGGCAGATCCCCCTGGCACCAGTCCACCAGTCAGGAGGATCAACTCACTCCCTGCTCTTTTTTCAATTTGCACTCCTGTTACATTTGCACATTATATTTCTAATTCATTGCATACGTTCACTTTAATCGTAATTACACCAGATTCCTCATACATTCACTTTGCACATACAGTATGTTTACTTACTGCTGCATACACCACTTACTTGAATGTAAATTTCAGAGACCTCTATTTATTTTATTATATATATAAACAACTCAGCTATATTTTTTATCTTTACTATTGTACTTACCGTTACTATTGTACTATTCCTTTTTTTACTGTTTTAGTTAATGTTAATTTTAAGTAAATGTTTACCGCTGCACTATGGAGTCTGAGAGTAACGTAATTTCAATCCTGTGTATGTCCCGCACGTATCACAGATTTGACAATAAAGTAGACTTTGACTTTGAACTACCCCTCAGCAGGCTCTTCTTATCTGAAAAAAATGACTTTATTACAGAATTTCAATACTGCAGTGTCTGGGCTTTTTTGCTTGTTTGTTAGTCCATTTTTGTTTGTTTTAGCCTATTTTAGTATTTTGTTTTTAAATTATGTTTATTTCAGATGCATCATCTGTTTTATATATTTATTTTTATTTAACATTTATTCAACCAGGAGGAATCTCACTGAGTTACAATACCTCTTCTCCCAGGGAGTCCTGGCCAATATTTGCAGAACAAAACAATTATACACAATGACATACAATACTTCTATACACAACACAATTTCAGAGAGGGTAAGAAGCCTAGGTTTAAGACAGCTTGACGTTCATTCCAAACATAAGGCGCATACAATGAAAAAGCCATTGTCCCCAACTCAATCAATCAATCAATCAAATTTTATTTATATAGCACTTTTTACAACAGTTGTTGTCACAAAGCAGCTTTACAAGTGCCGAGTCCTAGCCCCCAGTGAGCAAGCCAAAGGCGACAGTGGCAAGGAAAAACTCCCTAGTTTTTTGCATGAGGAAGAAACCTTGAGAGGAACCAAGACTCAGGGGGGGAACCCATCCTCCTCTGGCCGACACCGCTCACCATGACCAACTCTGTTCTTTCTAATGGGCTATCTAAGAGCAACTTATTTTGTGATTTTGTATTATATAAATAAGATAAATTAGATTGAAATGGAAGTAGATTAGAAATATATAAAGGTATTTTCTCCATTAGGGCCTTTGCAATAAAAAATCAATACATGATACTTCCTACTAATAATTCTATCCACTGAATTTCTGTGACATTACATGTACACCGTATACGTCCTGTGTGTGGGGCGCCGAACTAATTCGTGTCTATTAAACTTTTGGCAAACACGTGACTTGGAGAAGCTTTTTAACAGTGTGTGATAATGCAGACACGAAATAAAGACGACTATTGTATTCTTCATCACAGCTGTGGCGTTATGGTGAAATATCTGATCGGTTAGAGCAGTTCTTAACCAATTAGATTGTGTGGCAGGAACTAACTCTTTTATAGATGTGTTAGCAATGTATTAATTTGGAGAGATTGCTGATAATGCTAGCTTGCTGCTAACGTTAGCAAGCATTTTATTGCTCAAAAATAACTTTATTATAGAATCTCTGTTCATGTCACGTTATAGCCTATGTCTTGTCATTCACTTGATCTTTTGTATGAAGCACACTGTTTTGCTTTTGACTGAAAGCAGTAATGGTTTAAAATGTTATTTGATGCCAAATGATAATAAACAAGTTCATATCTATGAAACTAGTGTTGTCAGTGAAGTTCATTTACAATAATTATAACAATTAAGTATTAATAATAAAAAAATCTCATAAGTATCTCTTAAGTTATTTGTAGCTGTGTAGTGATTAATACTGTAGCAGGAACCACATACCAAAATTATAGCAATAGCAAAAATGCCTTTATTAAAACAGAGATATCTCTGGGGATCTCACATTCTAACATCAGAGAGACCCAACAAGTGTTTGTACATGCCGTCTTTATATACGATTTCTCCACGCCCCAAACTCACAGATCTGCTTCTATGCCTTACATGGTATTGTTGTTCGAACAAACAAGTCTTCTCTCTTTGTCTCCAAACCTAACATCTCTTATACATATGGTTCCTGTCTCTGGACTGTCTGCTTGACCCGAGGTCACCATACATCAGGATGTCATACATTCATGTTTCACCCATGTCAGCATTATTAGTTCACCACTTCTGCTTGAGCAATCACCTTCTCGTTTAAACTCCTTACGCATCATGATTTCCTAAGGCCCTCTCTCGGGTTCACAGCTCGGACACATTTAAAACAATAGTTACATTTAATTCCTATATTATGTTTAAAGGGTAAGCAAAATATATTGTTGCTAATGCTAGTGCTAAGCAAAAGGATCCAAATCCAAAATCACAACAAAAGTTAAATTAACAAGTAAAAGCAACTGAGTAATTTTAAATTGAGTAAATTTAGTAATTTCAACTTTTGATTAGTTCACTCTATTTAAATCATATAAGTATGAATTGTATCCATACAACTCAATTATATTAGTTTTGACAGAAGCCATTACTTAATTTTTTTGAGGCAACGAGTTACCTCTGTTTTTTAAGTAGATTGAACTTATTAGGGTTAATTGGTTGCCTTGAAGTTTGCGGTGGGGAGCAAAGACACGCGGGACATGCCTACTTTTTTGGTAGCCTATCAGTATAGTTAATTATATTTCCTCTTATGTGACTGGATTATCCTGGATGATTTGCGTTAGCGTTTGGATAGCTCGTTAGCTGACCAGGGGGCTATTCCATGAAGCGAGCTTATGAAAGCGGCGCTTATTAGAGTGAGCCTCGCTTGAGTTAGCCAAACAGTTCACTTCCGTCTAGTTCCGTTCCACTAACGAAATCCAGATGCAACCTATTTCCACTAATTCAAGCCAGGCTTTTGTAATCGGCGAACATGCGCGTGCACACAGTATTTGCACAGCCTTACTAATCGATATTCGAAAAGGCAAGAAAATGTCGAAAGAGCTGAAGAAACGAGCAGCTTTTTTTTCCTTCTGCTGAACAGGAGCTACTCATACGTCTTTATGAGGAATATAAACACGTTATTATGAAGGAAGGCAACACATCCTGTATTAATAAAGCCAGAGAAGCTGCTTGGCATAATATTGCAGACAGATTAAATGGGTGAGCATATACACTACCGTTCAAAAGTTTGGGGTCACCTAGACAATTTTGTGTTTTCCCTGAAATCTCATACTTTTATTTATTAAATGAGTTGCAAAATGAATAGAAATATAGTCCAGACATTGACAAGGTAGAAATAATGTTTTTTTTTTTTATTTGAAATAATTTTCTACTTTAAACTTTGCTTTCGTCAAAGAATGCTCCCTTAGCAGCAATTACAGCATTGCAGACCTTTGGCATTTTAGCTGTTAATTTGCTGAGGTAATCTGGAGAAATTTCACCCCATGCTTCCAGAAGCCGCTCCCACAAGTTTGATTGGGTTAATGGGCACTTTTTTCGTACCATACGGTCAAGCTGCTCCCACAACAGCTCAATGGGGTTGAGATCTGGTGACTGCGCTGGCCACTCCATTACCGATAAAACACCAGCTGCCTGCTTCTTCTCTAAATAGTTTGTGCATAATTTGGAGGTGTGCTTTGGGTCATTGTCCTGTTGCAGGATGAAATTGGCTCCAATCAAGCGCTGTCCACAGGGTATGGCATGGTGTTGCAAAATGGAGTGATAGCCTTCCTTATTCAAAATCCCTTTTACCTTGTTCAAATCTGCCACTTTACCAGCACCAAAGCAACCCCAGACCATCACATTACCTCCACCATGTTTGACAGATGGTGTCAGGCACTCTTCCAGCATCTTTTCAGTTGTTCTGCGTCTCACAAATGTTCGTCTGTGTGATCCAAACACCTCAAACTTTGATTCATCTGTCCATAACACTTTTTTCCAATCTTCCTCTGTCCAATGTCTGTGTTCTTTTGCCCATATTAATCTTTTTATTTTATTAGCCAGATATGGCTTTTTCTTTGCCACTCTGCCCTGAAGGCCAGCATCCCGGAGTCGCCTCTTCACTGTAGACATTGACACTGGCGTTTTGCGGGTACTATTTAATGAAGCTGCCAGTTGAGGACCTGTGAGGCGTCGATTTCTCAAACTGGAGACTCTAATGTACTTGTCTTCTTGCTCAATTGTGCAGTGGGGCCTTCCACTTTTCCTTCTACTCTGGTTAGAGCCTGTCTGTGCTCTCCTCTGAAGGGAGTAGTACACACCATTGTAGGAAATCTTCAGTTTCTTGGCCATTTTGTGATTTTAATCGAACCAACAATTGTAATGCTCCAAATTCTCAACTAGCTCAAAGGAAGGTCAGTTTTATAGCTTCTCTAATCAGCAAAACTGTTTTCAGCTGTGCTAACCTACTTGCACAAGGGTTTTCAAGGGTTTTCTAAATATCCAATAGCCTCCTTACAGAGTTAGCAAACACAATGTACCATTAGAACACTGGAGTGATGGTTGTTGGAAATGGGTCTCCATACATCTATGTAGATATTGCATTAAAAACCAGATGTTTACAGCTAGAATAGTCATTTACCACATTAATAATGTATAGTGTATTTTTGATGCATTTAATGTTAGCTAAATTGAAAAAAAAAAAACTGCTTTTCTTTCAAAAATAAGAACATTTCTAAGTGACCCCAAACTTTTGAACGGTAGTGTAATTTAATCTATTCATTGGCATTTTAAAAGTGTTATAGTAAATTAATAATGTTAATAATTTCCTGATTTAAAAGTAACATGAGCAGGGTTAAGAGAACGTGGCAGCAGGTCAAGGTGAAATATAAAAATATACTCCAGAATGGTAAGTACAGTTGATTAGTCCAATGTGCAGGAAAAGGTAAAACACCATATTAAATAACTATATAAAATATTTTAGCAACCAGAAAGAAAACTGCTACTGCTGCTGCTGGTGGTGGGCCTCCTGTAGCAGCCCTCACTCCTGCAGAAGACCTTGCTTTAGAGCAAAACAGCGGACACCCCATCATTGTGGGAATTGAAGGAGGAACATCATCTGATCCTGTCTGTCCTCATGATACACAGCCTTATGTTAAAGGTAGGTTCAGTTGTTTCTCAGATTTTACATGTTTGTTCTTACAGGCTACATCATAGTATTATTGTATTCTTGATGACTACAGTGGTGGGGGGTGTGCGGACTCTTTTAGACCCTCCTGTATTTGACAATGATGTGAGTACCATAAACCAGCCTATTTCTTATGACTGAACCCTGAGGATCGTTAACATTTATGTGTCTTAATTTGTTGTTTGCAGGGGGAGATTGCCGGACCATCCAGGATGGTACAGGAGAATGAGGACACAGTGTCTGCCTGTTCTGTAAGGCGTGTGTGTCTATGTATCTGTCTGTTAATGTGCTGTGTGATCTCATGATTTGTGTTGTGTTTAAAGGAAATGGAAGAACAGAGAGAAGACCCTCAGGCCTCCATGTCCAGAGCTCACACCTCTGCAAGAGAACACGTGAGTAGTAGTTATGCAGTTCAACATGAATAAATACTTCTCAATCTTGACTATACTTCAGTCTTAAAGGAATATGAGATTAGTGAGATCTACAAAAGGTTCTTGCTCCAAGATATAGAATGTAAAAAAGCAGATCTGCAATACAAAAAACTAAAAATATGGAAGTTGGAGCTTGAAATAAAGAAAATGGAGAAAAATGTGAGTATTTGCAAAAAGGTCTCACTTTAATATGCTTGTTTTTGCAAGATAAGTAAATCAAAGTTTCTTCTGTCCACAGGCTCAGCAAGACAATTAATAAATTTCTCTTTCCAAAAAAAAAGCCGTCTTGTTTTATGTCAATAGTGTTAATGAACAAATGCAAACAAAATATTCCCTTAACCAAAGTAAGTGTTTGCATACATGTCCCTCACAGCTCTACCATCCATGTGGTCTGCAATTAAAATGCCATCTTCCCATTGCTCCAACTGCACTCTTGGCATTTCTTCTTTTTGCAGTATTGCCACATTGTGCAAAACTGCACAGGGTGCTACGATATCACAGGCTCTCTCAGGGGTGACTCTGAGATGGCGCAAGCAGTTAAATCTGCTCTTTAACTGTCCAAATGCCATCTCACTGCATGCCCTTGTCTTAGAATGTGCACGATTGAACCTCCTCTCTGCATCTGTTGTAGGGTCTGCATATGGGGTAAGGAGAAAAGGTTGGCAGGGGTAACCCCTATCCCTAAGCAATAAGCCAGGAAAAGCACCTACAATTATAAGGAGAAGAGTTAAACACTGAGGCCAAATCTGCACTATTTTGTGTGGTTGGAGTGTTTTTACCTTGGGCAAACCTCTGTGCCAGTGAGGAGGCACGAAATATTGTGCACCGAGCCGGGCCATTTTACCTCAATGTTGGAGAATAGAAATTGGCTGGTGCAAACCATTTAGAACAATGGCAAAAGTGACAAAGGGTGAAAGTTGTTCAAACCCATGAACTGACATGCTTTACATTTTCTGTTGGGTAGGCAAAACTTGCATGTACCTGTACATTGATGCTGTGAAATAATTTTTTGGTTCACATAGTCTGCCTCCATGGGTACAGATGGAGCCTTTATCCAGATGTGAGTACAGTCTATAGAACCAATGACATTTGAAAATCCTAGAGAATTCAATGCGTTTTGAATTGAATGAATTTTAGCATGAAATAGTTGATTAAGATGAATACAAAGCACTTTGGTAAGTGCTCTGGATAAGAGCATCTGTTAAAGTCATATACATTTAACTCCAGTGCCAGCCCCCTACTGCCTGACCGGATAAGCCTACACCATGATGGACATTACTACATCTTTTCCTTTTCTTTATTTTCTTTCTGTCTAAATTGTTGTTGTTGTCATGGTGAGCGGTGTCGGCCAGAGGAGGATGGGTTCCCCCCCTGAGTCTTGGTTCCTCTCAAGGTTTATTCCTCATGCAAAAAAACTATGGAGTTTTTCCTTGCCACTGTCGCCCTTGGCTTGCTCTCTGGGGGCTAGGACTCGGCACTTGTAAAGCTGCTTTGTGACAACAACTGTTGTAAAAAGCGCTATATAAATAAAATTTGATTGATTGATTGATTGACTCCAAGTTACTGATCAAACCAACACTACTTCTCATGAATACATGACAGCTGTTCTGAAAAGGATGGGAAGGATGCCTCTGTGACCAGGGAATTTGATGAATATATTAAGGAAACGCTTAAGCGCAAGGTAAACCTTTCGAATTTCGCGGCAGACCGTTGCCTTACTAAGATGTTATGCATCCCCAACACTGTACAGAAATGCATGACTGGCAAAGAAGCGCAAAGCGATACAGACCGTTTGGGGTTTGGTAAGAGCTTTACAACGTCTAGTGGTCTTCTCAATATATGGCTCCAGTAATTTACAAAGATATATAATACTGTGTCTTCTGAACAAATAAGTAGTCATCTGGAAAGCCCAGTGGATCTGTCCTGTCCTGGAATGACCTTGGAGCTGGTAGCATGAATGCTCTGCACACTATACACGCTCCCTCATTTACTGGATTCTCTACAAATGGGCATGCCATGGTCAATCAGCCTTCAGCCTTCACTGTTAGCTGCTCTTTTATAGCATACATTTTGGATTATTTGTATCACCTGTATGAAAATCTTGGTAAGGTAGTTGTCTGTGTCCATTTCCTTTTTGCACCATTAAGTTAACCACACATTTACATTATTTATACTGAACATATATAAATTGCAGAGTGATATGATTTGCTTGTAATTTGAACACAAAAGAGGAAGTATGGGGATAAATATATACCTAAAAGTATCCACCTAAATTACTCAGTATTAATAATTATTAATACTCAGGTACAAAGAATTGTATTTTTTGTGATATAGAGTTTATACTAATGTATGTTTCTGCACCATAACTGCGATTAGACACTGTATTCCATTTTACACTGACCTGAATTTGTGAAGATTAAACCAATACATTAAAATGTACAGAAACCTCACTGATTAACAATGAATATGTACTCTTAAGATCGAAATATATATTGCATTTGGAAATATAATTATTAAATTTTGATAATAACCTGCAATCATTCCAAAGTAATAATTACAGTACTCAATTAAATGTATAAAGATATGATATTATATGCTACATCCACAGCAATTTAATGGATAGAACTACAGTGGAACCTTGTTCCTCAATTCAGTTTCCCGGATGGCGAGACTGACATCACGCTGCTCAGCCAATAGAAGCGGTCCCGCTAAGCTAAGCCTCAACTCTAGCCTGGTACAGAGCAGGTTAGTTCAAACGTATATGTTGCTGTAGTAACTGAGCGAGGCTCAAGTCTCGCCTCTTTCGTGGAACCGAATTTGAGCAAAATGAGCCAGGCTTGTCTTAAAAAGCCCGGCTTACTGAGTTAGCTCGCTTTGTGGAATACCCCCCAGATCCTTGTTTCTTGTGTATGTGATAAATTACATTCTGCACAGTTACCTCAGGATATGTCAACAGAAAATAACAATCATAGAACAATATATATCTATAGTCACCATGACAACAGTTATCAAAAGTGCAAAAAGAGCAGAGCTCCTAGGTGTGTTAAACCTGATGTGATTCACTAAAATCTGTGCTCCTTATTTAAAAGGACTTCTGAGTTTAAGGATTTAGCTTTTTGCTAATTCAAAATGTTAAAAACGTTTGACTTTCTTCCTCTCTCTTTCATTTAGAGTGCAGGCACAGTAAGAAATGCACAAACATCTCCATCCTCAAGTAGAATCCATGTTGGGCTTTATTTTGGTCTGGAGGTCTGGCTGGCAGCTCTCATGTGGTCGGGAGGTTCTTCACAATCTCTCTTAGGCTCTTGCGGATATTGGAAGGTTGGTAACCAGCGCAGTCCAGCAGCGCGGGGCCCATGTGAGCATGAAGGGCTTGGCATAGGTGGACAGTGGCCCCTCTCACGCTTCCACCCCTCCCGTGGACCGTACCACTGTTGCTGGAGGTCCCCAGGAGCTACCAGAGCAGAGGGAGCACCTTCTGCTCAACCAGTTGTGGCTTGCAGGGGTAAAGTTCCCTAACCAGCTCTATAAAAAGGACATTTAAAAGGAACAATGATAAATAAATCAACCCTGGACAGCACTGGGTTATTACAGAAGCATTTTCTTAACCTAGAAAGATTTCATTCAAATAAAGTGACAGTATTTGGTAACTATGGTAACTCTCTGGAATGATTATTATCAATATTATAAATATTATTAATTAATATAGGAATTATAGTATTTCTGGTAAATCTTTTATCTTTTTTATCTCTGGCATCTCTTAGCATATCAGTGGAATGACTTTCTGAAAGAATAGTTTTTTGATAAATGTATTTGAAATTCAAGCCGGTTCATTTTGAACCATGCTCTGTCCTTTAACTACTGGGTCTGGAACTACACTGTGCATGCCCTACTGTAAATACAATGTGTGGTGCCACACACTGCCCTGTACTCGAGTATTTGTTTACAATATATGTCTACACATACATTTGTTTAATGAGTTAACATGGGGCATAGTGGATGGGATAAAAAATCCTCATCATGTATCCAAACATGAATCTCTACCTTGGATTTCAGAGTGTGGACAGTGTCCCTGATGGTTGCCAGGTCTTTGGCAGGGATGTACTTTTCCACCATCTTATCAAAGTCGTGGTGGGAGGACAGGAACAGCAGCATACGCCGGCCCAAGCGCCTGAGACGAGGAACAGACCCCAAAACAGGAGAGAACTGTGAGGGACCCGTAACTCACAGCACACTGACCATTTATCTTACCAGCACAATTTTACAAGGCTGTCTGTGTCTAGAAAACACGATAGTGCTTCTATTACTCTACAATTTAGCAGCATTTGCTGACTTCAGAGTATCAGACTAGGAGACTAAAAGAATCAGCAAAATATTACTATCTGGGAAACTGAATAAGCTTTGTAGAATTCTCGTTCTGATCCCAGTACTAACTTGGTTTCTTGTGAAGAGTCCTGTGCCAACTTGGAGACTGCAGGAATAATTCGCGGTGTGATGTCTTTCGCCCCAGACAATAAGCGGCCAGCACCAATCTTCTCTACCAAAGTAGCCAAGTGCCGAGCAGTACACTTTCTTACTGCAGCATTCAGATGACTTTTGAGGAAAACAGAAGGAAAAAAATAACTATTATAATAATAGTAATAACTATTAATCCATCCAATGTATACAGTACAACTTTTAACTTCTATAAAGAAACTTAAAACCCTTATGTATGATCTAATTGCACAATCAAATGATCATATTCTATTCGATTGCTTAGCTTGCACCAGTTAGTGTACATGTGTATTTTTAAACAGAAAATGTTTGTATGTCCTCTGTGAGCTAGCTAACTAGCCTATTTTTTAAGCATTGTGAATGGCAGTTTGGATCAGCAGAGCGGAGATGGAACACAATAAAAATAACATATAAGAGGATAAATAACTAAAAATATTGATATAGGCCAGGGCAATATTTTGAAAGAACATTGGAGAGGTAAAAACAGCAGCAAAAAACAACAGCCAAAATTAGTGCTGTGTTAGCTTCTTGTGACTGTTGTTGCTATCTGAAAGCCACAGTTTAAAGCTCACTGCATGCTAACTGACCAGAGTCCTCCAGCGAGAAGGGCGTTCATGCTCCGAATGGGGGTGCAGTTCTGCACCATGCTGTCCAGAGCTGTGTCCACGTCCTGCCTGATGAAGCCTTTGGACTCCGCTGCTTTGTGGAGGAGGACCTTAGCCGTAGCCTCCATTTCCTGGTCCATCCCTTTCTGCAGGCTGGAGTACAACTCCCTCAAGGACACCACCGCCGTGCGGGACACGCCAGAGCGCAGGTTCAGCACCTGCAGGAAAGACGACGTTCCAGCTCGTTTTAGCCACATCCAACACTGCCACCGCCATCTTAATAAGTATAATCCACCACTGCAATGTGTTATGTAGGCGGAAATACCTTAATCACTAATTACAGTTAGATATTCCATCTGAATTTCAATTAGATGAGAAATGTTTTTATCAAAAAAGAATTTCAAAGTACTATGCAAAATCTGCCTTGACTGTCAGCAACATCACCTGTAATGTGTACATGCTGATGGCATGTTTGTATTCTGTCTATCCACTGATGTTTGCACTGGACATACACGGACATCAGTGGGTTGTGCCTCTTCGGTAATGGTAGACCTTGATCTGATTGTTCTCGTCCAGGCCGAGCTGGACCAGCCCATTGGTGGGTGGGGCAGCTGGGTAGCGTGTGAAGAGAGGCCTGGGCAGAGGTTCAGGAGAGTACAAGGGTGCAAGAGAGTGTGTGTGAAAATATGATGCATTCTGTTCCCGTACTGGTTTGTGTGTGATACATACATGTGTATAAGCTGAGGGGGAGAGAGAGATTGTGAAAGGATACACATTTGGGTCTTTGCGTTGTGATTCCAGCCACCTTTTGTTGTCTTCAATCAGTCTCTGCAGCCTCTGGCTATCTAGCTCAGAGGAGAGACTACACACACACACACACACACACACACACACACACACACACACACACACACACACACACACACACACATGATGGAAAAGCACTGTATGAGTTCATCAATTTTCCTTTCAAAATCAACAGCAGCACTGACCCTGTGAGTGAGAGTGAGAGATTGTGAGCGAGCCTGCACAGGTGTGCAAGTGTGTGTAGTCACCTTGCTGGAGTGTATCCACTATATGCTCTGGTAGCCCTCATGGGATAGCGGGCACTGGTATCCATGGAAACTCCTAAAATCAGAGCAGTCTTAATACAGGTAGTGTGGTATAGATTGAAGCTAATCTGAAGCAGGTCTCTACACTGCATCACACTTGCACTGGAAAAGATCGGCATTATCCAAGCACAGAAAATCAATGGAGGTCATCAACTATGCAAAAAAGGCTATAAATCCAGCAGTGACTGGTTTGTGCTTGAGGGAGAGGCAGAAGTTTTCTATTTGTATTTTAAAGGTTTTACGAGTGATGAAGAAATGAAGCATTAGTGAAAGTTACTGCAGCCCACTGAGGTGACCACTGCTCATCACTGCTAATGTTTGGGGTGTGTCTGTCTCTACGTACCAGGGAAGAGTTTGCTCCAGTGGGAGTTCAAATGAAGGTCAGACCCGTGTGTTTTTGGGACAGAACAGTGTAAGAAACTGTTCTGATTGGCCAATGAAGAGGAGGCGGGGCTTGGTGTCCATGCCCAGGACGGGGCAGGAGGGAAGGAGGAGGACGGAGGTGGCTGAGGGAGGGGCTGGACGGTCCTCCCAGTGAGAGATCCCAGTGCACCCAGCACTGTGTTCAGCTGGCCAGAGATCTGCTGCAGGGACTCTGCTAACTGCTGCACTTTCACTGGCACTGCATGTGCTGAAACAGAGAGGAAGACCAGGGTTTGGGTGTATTACTGCTAGAGAGATAAAAACATCAGACAACTATGAACCAACAAGACCAGAGTGGACTCTAGAGCTGCTTACAGTTGTGGGCAAATTTTTAGTTTTCACAGTTTGCTTCCTCAGTTTATTTTTTTAAGAACCTTTTGTCAAATGTTTATGTGATATAATGAAGTACAATTATTAACAGTCCATAATTGTTTGTTGCTAAACTGCTCCTGAATCGTTGGGAGAAGTTGTTCTGGAAGGATGTTTTGATACCTTCCCTTATTCATGGCTGTGCTTTGCTTAGGCAACATTGGGAGTGACCCCACACTTTGATGGTGTGAGGAGGCTCATAGCTGCCTCCTCTGTAGGAGACGCTCCTGTAGGAGACGCTCCCTGAAGCCTCCTTCATGCAACTTGAAGCACTCTCCCCAAAGTCCTTAGTGACTGGATAAATGGTTGATTGGGGTGCATCGTACAAGCCGCACTGTCCTTGCCTGTGAAACCCTTTTGATGCAATGATGACTGAACGTGTTTCCTTGGAGGTGACCATGGTTAACAGGAGAAAACGTAAACGCACCACTACCCTTTTAAAGCAACCAGTCTTCTCTTCTAATCTGCATGACGGATTGATGTCAGCTGTCTTATCCTCATCAACTTTTTATCTCCTGAGCTAACGAGATCATCACTGAAATGATCTCCATTAACTGAAATGGAGGAGCCGTAATGCAATAATTTTGTATTGTAATTTTGTATTGTAAAAGGTCATTTTCATCACAGGGAATGACTTTGCAATTAATTGCAATTCATCTAATCACTCTTCACAATCTAGAATCAATACAAATTGCCACCATAAAAAAAACTATGGCAGTAAACTTTGTGAAAACCAAAATTAGTGCCTTCTCAAAATGTCTGCCCGTGTGTGCGTGTTGTGCATTCAGAGTTTGTCTCTCACTCGTCTCCTCTTGGCCATACTCGTCTCTGCTCGTCTCTGAGTCTCTGACATCAAATGAGACTCTCCGATCTCCCACCAGCCGCTCGCCTTCATCACATGACAGCTGAGAAAAACATTGTAAAGCCCAGGTAGGTATTAATGTGGGTTTGTACGTAAGTGTGTGGGTGCAGGCACACGCGTGTGTGTGTGTGTGTGTGTGTGTGTGTGTGTGTGTGTGTGTGTATGTTACCTCCTCTGCCAGTGACGTCTCCAGCTGGCTGAGTCTCTCCTCTTTCTTTCTCAGGAGCGTGTGGTCCTTCTGGACCGTCTCCCTCAGCTTCTCCTGCTCACTCACCTCCTACAGCACAGGGGAGCAGAACATCTAAGAGGAACTACACTCATGCTTCCTACTGTCTCCTATCTGACCTGGCTACATGGCTGTAGGCCCTGCAAGACCTAACGTGCTTAGACCCACCACGGCACTGAAACCGTCTAAAGTAGTCTTAAAATCTCTTAATATTCTCAGATAAAGGTCAATCACTCTCCTGGTTCAAATCCTACCTGAACAATCGTTACCAATTTGTACTTGAAAATAATGAATGCTCATAAGGATCTGTATTGGGTCCCATGTTATTCTATTATATATGCTAGCAAGCATTTGTAGGCATGGTATTAGCTTCCATTGCTATGCAGATGATACTCAATTATATATACAGTTGTGATCAAATTTATTCAACCCCCAATGCTGCGAAGGGTTTTATGGAATTCAGTGCACATTTGTAATTGTGTTCATAATGAAATCTTACAAGGACTTGTTAAAGAACTAAATGCAACTAAGATAGCATCAATTTTTTTTGTCATAAAGTATTAAATGGCCTTTTTGTGATTTCTTCATTGACACAATTATTCAACCCCTTTACGACTACCACTCCTAAGAACAGAGGTTCATTCCAGTGTTTTCCATCAGGTATTGAAAACATCTGTGGATGTCAACGAGCAGCAATCAAGCATGATAAGCACCAATTAGGCAGATTTAAAAGGACTGTGATACTCAGCTCCTTCTAGACATCTACTGGTGTGTTTCCAAGCATGGTGAAGGCAAGAGAATGGTCCCAGAAGACAAGAGAAGAGGTTATTGCTCTTCACAAGAATGGCAATGGATATAAAAAGATTGCGAAGTTGTTAAATATTCCAAGAGACACTATCGGAAGTATCATTCGCAAGTTCAAGTTAAAGGGCACAGTGGAAACGTTACCTGGTCGTGGCAGAAAGAAGATCCTGACCGCGACTGCTGTGCGCTACCTGAAGCGTAATGTGGAGAAAAATCCCCGCGTGACTGCTAAGGAACTGAAAAAAGACCTGTCAGATGTGGGCACTGAAGTTTCAGCTCAGACAATAAGGCGCGCACTGCATAACGAAGACCTCCATGCCAGAACGCCCAGACGCACCCCCTTGCTGACTCCAAAGAACAAGAAAAGTCGACTGCAGTATGCCAAAAGTCATGTGGACAAAGCCACAACAGTGTACTGTGGTCAGATGAAACTAAATTAGAACTGTTTGGGACAATGGACCAGCGCTATGTTTGGAGAAGGAAGAACCAGGCTTATGAACAAAAGAACACCTTGCCTACTGTGAAGCATGGCGGGGGGTCAATTATGCTTTGGGGCTGTTTTGCTTCTAATGGTACAGGAAAGCTTCAACGTGTGCAGGGTACCATGAATTCCCTTCAGTACCAGGAGATCTTGGAGGAAAATGTGATGGAGTCAGTCACAAACCTGCGGCTTGGGAGACGTTGGACCTTCCAACAGGACAATGATCCGAAGCACACATCCAAGTCCACTAGAGCATGGTTGAACATGAAAGGCTGGAACATTCTAGAGTGGCCATCGCAATCACCAGACTTATATCCAATTGAGAACCTCTGGTGGGACCTAAAGAAGGCAGTTGCAGTGCGCAAGCCTAAGAATGTGACTGAACTGGAGGCTTTTGCCCATGAAGAATGGGCTAAGATACCCATAGGTCGCTGCAAGACACTTGTGTCAAGCTATGCTTCACGCTTGAAAGCTGTCATAACTGGAAAAGGATGTTGTACTAAGTATTAAAAAATAATGTCACTAGGGGGTTGAATAAAACTGATAATGATGTGAGCACAGTAAAGACATTTGTGGTTATTCCATCATAAATATTATGTTATGTTTGTCTAATTTATAAGTGCCTCTTTGATATAATTGTAAATAAGATGACTGAAATGATCAAAATCAATGTCAAACTGGCCAAAACACTTTATTTCAGTGGGGGTTGAATAAATTTGATCACAACTGTATCTTCTAATTTGGATGATGTCAATACTACTACCAAAACTGACAACTGCATCCAAGAAATAAAGAACTGGATGGCGTCTAATTTTCTTCTTCTAAATTCTGATAAGACTGAGGTGTTACTTCTTGGATCCAAGACTGCAAGAAGCAATTGGTCGAATCTTCTTATTACACTAGATGGCTTTTCAGTAACACCTGAATCTCCTGCTAAAAGTTTAGGTGTCTCTAGTGATTTGGATCTTTCATTTTTCACACACATATGCAATGTCACTAATGCTGCCTTTGCAACTTCATGTAATATTGCCAAGCTGAGACATGTACTTTCGGTATCAGATGCAGAGAAACTGGTCCACAGTCTCATCAAGATTGGACTACTGTAACTGTCTTTTAATTGGATGGAACAGTCCCTGAAGAAAGTCCAACTTGCTGCATTTGAATCCAAGAGCCAGAGTCCTAACTAGGCCTTGAGAAGTCCATCACATTAGTCCTACTCTCTCAGCGTTGCACTGGCTCCTGGTTAAATATCAAACTGATTTTTAAATTCTTCTGTTGGCCTATAAAGCATTAAATAGTCCTCCACAATATCCGAGTTAACTCACTGCATACCATATTCCATCTCACCTGCTGCTCTCTCAAAGCGCAGAAATGCGCTCAGCTCCGAAAACTACAAGATTACAGCCGAAGGCAGAGTAATGTCTCAGTACCCTCATGCCTGTGGTCACCTCCAGGCCCCTCCATTTAGTTATGCTGCTAGGGATAAGCCTGCTGGAGCCACATGCTAAATCACTGGCACGTGTACTATATATATGGAAGTTTAATTTGATTTTACATATTTAACCTGCATTCTGTATCTTGACTACATGTTTCTACAAAGACAATTCCATAAAGGAGCTAGAAGATGCTCTGGGTTGCCAGTGGATGTGCTGATGCCGTGGATGCATGTGCCAATACGGCCAGCATCCTACCTGAGGCCCAGCATCCATATTGGAGAGACTGTGACTGCTCAGATAGACACAGGACTATAAATATGAACTTAAAGTTGCTGGGCCAATGGAGCATGGCTTCCCTTTTGGGTCTTGGTCCTCCCAAGGTTTCTTCCTAATCCACCTAGGGAGTTTGTCTCTGCCACACTCGCCCCCGTCTTGCTCATTAGGGATCTGGACCCATGCGCTCGTGAAGCTGCTTTGTGACACCATGTTTTGTAAAAAGCGCTTTATAAATAAAACTGACTAGACTTGACGGACCTGGCAGAGAGGCTGAGCAGAACCTCCTGCAGTGGACCTCTGCGGGCTGGGGTGGGCTGTCCTTAGTGCCGCTTGTCTCGCTCTCAGACAGCTGGTCTCTTTCTCTAAGAACTGTCTTGCTCTCTGCAGAGAAACACCTTCACACGAGATATACTCCCGCAAGCTAGAGAGAGAGAGAGAGAGAGAGAGAGAGAGAGAGAGAGAGAGAGGAGATTACAAACGAGTATATAAACATATGATAAATACATACAATCGGACAGCCTCCCTCCCCACCCACACACACCCCCCACATACTCATCTATGCTGCTGTGGTTGTTGTGGGAGGTGGGCACAGGGGAGAGAGGAGGTTCCATTTCCTCCACTCCGAGGGAGCCCTCCTTCTCTCTGCTCTTCTCCTTGCCCTCCTCCTGTTTCTTCCTCTCCAGGTTATCGTCTCCATGCTCTCTCTGCTCCACCTCGCTGACAGACACAAACCACACCAACACAGATGTACACACTCTGTGTACCGTGTATTTGTGTCACCAGAGACCAGTACTGACTCGGTCAAAGCTAGTGTGTGTGTGTGTTTGTGTGTGTGTGTGTGTGTGTGTGTGTGTGTGTGTGTGTGTGTGTGTGTGTGAGTGTGTGTGTGCCCGCACATGTGTATGCGTGTGTATATTATCTAAACCTCCAGCGCATCGACAGAAGTTGGTATACGTATACATTACCCAAGTCTTCAGGATGTGTATTATAGCATGTTTGTGTGTATATGGGGGTGTGGGTGTGTGTGTGTGTGTGTGTTACCTGAGCCTTCTGTGGAGTTCATCACATCTATCCTGTAGAAGCACTGTATTGCTCAGTAGCTTCTCTCTCTCCTCCATCATCCTTCTGCTCTCCTCCCTCTCCCTCCTCCTTCCCTCTCTCTCTTTTTCCAGCTCCTCCCTTTCTCTCTTCCTCTCATCTCTTAGTCTGTCCAGCTCCGCACGCAGACTGTCCCGTTCTCTCAGGACACGTGAGAGAGCCTGGGACACACACACACACACACACACACACACACACAAAACCTAGTATAACAGTTCACAATGACACACACACACACACACACACACACACACACACACACACACACACACACACACACACACACACACACACACACACACACCCACCTGGGGGACACACACAACCTAGCATAATAGTTCACAATGACAAACACACACACACACACACACACACACACACACACACACCTGGTCATACACTCTCAGATACACACACACAAACACCTGGCCACACACTCTCAGATACACACGCACACACACACACACACACACACACACACACACACGCACGCACGCACGCACGCACGCACCTCTATCCCCTTCTCAACATCATCTTCTTCCTCACTCAGCTGTTGTCTCCTCTTCTTCAAATCTGCAGCCTACAGACCAACAGTACGAACACACAGATCATTTTATCAGGCAGCTGAGTGACTGGACTGAAGATACACACACATGCATGCACGCACACGCACACTCCACACATGACCTATTCATTTTTTTTCTTCAAAACAGGTCAATGACTCAGTTAACTTCTCAGCACAAAGAACTGACTGACGAATGATTAGTAACTTATAAGTACAGCTATAAGGGCACCTAATACAATGGAGCTCAGTGTACCAGTTGCACATACACACTCAAAGTAGCTAAAGTACCTGAGTTTGGAGTAGCACACACACACCTACACACACTCAAATAAAGCAGGTAAAGTACCTGAGCATGGAGTAGCACACACACGCCCACACACACACACACTCACACTCAAATAAAGCAGGTAAAGTGTAGCAATGATGCATTTATAGGTTACATGGTATTATACTCCCCCTTGTGGTTAGGTGGGGGATATAGTTTACAGGGGACTTGAATAAAGTGGAGCTTCATGCGTGCATCCAAATATGACTCACATGATATACACACACACACACACACACACACACCCACACACTCAAATAACGCAGGTAAAGTACCTGAGTTTGGAGTAGCACACACACATACACACACACACACACACACACACACACACACACACACACACACACACACACACACACACACACACACACTCAAATAACACAGGTAAAGTACCTGAGTTTGGAGTAGCACACCCACACACACACACACACACACACACACACACACACACACACACACACACACACACTCAAATAACGCAGGTAAAGTACCTGAGTTTGGAGTAGCAGTTCCTGACTTTTGAGCTCTTTGGATTTCATGTCCAGTTGCTCCATCATCTTCTGCACTTCTAACTCCTAAACACACACACAAGAAAAACAAACAAATACAAACAACTCTCACCGTCTTTATACACATAAACACCCGACTGGGTCCGGCAGAAGAGGCGTTTTTGCGCGTGCGTATCGTGTGGGTGTGGGATCTTACTTTCTGCATGTGTGTTTTGTGGGTGTGTTGGAGCTGAGAGTCGAGCTGTAGTCTGAGCTGATCCAGCTGGGATGTGTGTGAATCCTGCATCCTCTCTCTCTCCTCCAGATGAGCCCTCAACAAGCGCTCCCTCTCCACGCTCTCCTGCACACACACCGTGTGATGAACACACGTTGGCTCGGCCTCTCAGGTGATCACTGAGCTGTGAGTAAATGAATTCTCCCTACTGCACCTCCTCCAGGTGCTCGTGTCTGAGGGTGAGGAGCTGCTCCTGGTGCTCCTGCGACAGCTGCTCCAGCTTCCTGCTGTGCTCCCTCTGAACCTCCTCCCTCACCTCCTGCAACAGACCAGACAGCTGACCACACTCACACACACACACACACTCCTCCTCTCTCTTTGTCTTTTCTTCCTCCACGTCCAGCTCAGTCTCCTCTGCCACGCTGCTCCTGCTCGCTGTCCCCCGAACCGTCTCCGGCCTCAGCCAGCAGAGGGCGCTATTGTTCTTCAGTGGCTCTTGCAGTCCACCAGAGGGTTTGGAGAGTGAGGAAGAGGATGGAGGCGAGGAAGGCTCCAACATCATCCTGTAACACCCAACAGTGTAATGTTACCAATCATGACACCAATCATGACCAATCATGGTAACACGTGAAATTTATGGAAAACGTTCACGCCTCAGTGATATTATACAGTATCTTGAAAGTAGAAACATGCAATTGTGATTTCCTCACTTAAAACAATTTATCGAAACAAAGTCAAATTCTCCGAGTCAATTTACTGAACTTGTGAGCATTTGTGCATTCTGACTTGGAAGTCACACAATCTGACTGCACAACAGAAGTAGATTTAAGATTAAATATGAAAATGTTCATGGACGATGTCCAAATTTTGAACTGAATTGAAGTTGAATTATCAAAAGCTGTGTGTGTCTATGCATGTGTGTGCGTGTGTTGACCACATTCTGGTATCAACAGCATTAGTGAGACCAACCTCTCTGCCACTTGTGGTCTCATCTTCTCATCTTCCTCTCTCTCTCCATCTATCTCATCCTGAGACTAACAGACAAATGGATAAATGGATGGATGGATGGACGGAAAGGAAGAAGACAAAAAGAAACACTGAAAGAAAGAAACACTCTGGTGCATGACCTCAAATAAAACCCTAACCTCAAATAAACTTTGAGGTCCCCTCACTTATACCACTGCTATAGTGTTTGTAGAGAAAGACAGACAGACAGACAGAGAGAGGGAGGGAGGGAGGGAGAGACATATAGGAAGAGAGGCAGTGTGAGTGTTAATGAGTACCTGCAAGGGTGGGTCAGGGCTGTGGTCTCTTAACGGAGCGAGATCTTGGCATTCTGGTTCGGATCTCTCCTCCACAGGAGCACTGCCACTGACTTCACTGTCCTGCTCGTACACAGACAAACACACCAACACATGCAAACACATATGCATGAACATGCATGTACAGACATTCACAAGATCATTGTGTGTGTGTGTGTGTGTGTGTGTGTTTGTGAAAGGTAGAGCAAGGTGCTACAGTAACACCAAGATCACGTGAGCACACACAGTGATGTTAGTGGCGCTGTATAAATGTGTGTGAAAAGCTGGGAACATAATGTGTGAGTGAGGGAGAGTGAAGAACATCGTGGCCACCTCATACTGCAGTCCCCCTTTCAGGATGTCCAGGTCCAAGTGTATGTTCTGCAACAGGTCTGATGACCCTAGCAGACTCTACGTACACACAAACACACACCGCAACACGGATACAGAAAATCATTCCTCATACTTTACGGCACTGTAAAGACTACAAAGGTGACAGTGAGCTAAAAATCAGAGCATTATATTCTAGCAGGTGTTTTCACCTCATGGACAGACGCCGCCTTCTGCTCTTCATCCTCCTCCTCTTCATCCACCTCCAGATCTGAATTAAATATGGGCGGAGCCAGACTCTCCAGCTGTCGTCCTCTTAGCGAATGCAAATTTGCTCCGGATACATCCTAAGATACACACCATCATACGCTCTACACCTCTGCCATGAACTCAGACCTCCATCACTTCAAAGTCAATTTGGTAAAAGCTAAACTTTGCAGAGGAGTGACGTGTTCTTTTACCTCCAGTGACGTATGTAGGGTTTGTTCTTACACCACCTTATAAAAGTATACAATGAGGTTTCATTCCCCTACTAGAGGATATAGACTGTACATGTTCACCCCTACTAGAGGATATAGACAGTACATGTTCACCCCTACTAGAGGATATAGACAGTACATTTACCCCTACTAGAGGATATAGACCGTACATGTTCACCCCTACTAGAGGATATAGACCGTACATTTACCCCTAGTGAGGACTTTAAAGGATGAAGGTCTGTGGAGTTGCCCAGGGAACCTCGCAGTCCTGGAACTGAAAGGTCACACATCCCTCTCAGTGGAGCCAGAGGAGCCAGCAGCTGAGAGACAGTGATAGAGTGAGTGAGTGAGTGAGTGTGTGAGAGAGTGTGTGTGTGTGTGAGAGAGAGAGAGAGAGAGAGAGAGAGAGAAAGAGAGAGAGAGCGCTTTAGCAGAATGGCACACCCAATTTAGCTTTCTTTCTCCTTTCTGCTCAACTTTAGGCGACTGCTGTCCTAAATCTTTTGATATACTTCGATGAGCAAATAATTGTTCAATTCATTTCAGTGTTATTAGAAACACAGCAGTCAAGAATGTGTAGAATGGAAGAGAAAGTGTGACAAATATAACTGCTGTGTAACAAAATACATTTTAGGGTACACAGATCCAAACTCACTCTTGGGGCCTTCAGTCCCTCTGGTTCCTTCTTTTTTTTCTCCTTCTTCTTCTTCTTCTTCTTCTCCTTGTTCTTTGTGGTTCCTGTGGAGGCGGAGCCTGAGATGGCAGAGGCAGTCCGGCCGTGGTGAGCACGCTCCCGCTCCTGGGCCACTAGTTGGCGGTAGTGCTCATCACAGGGGTGGTCCCAGGTGGACTGGCCCGTGGAGAAGTTGAAGTAATAAACTTCTCCAGTCACATCCTGACTGGAGTAGGAAAGGGAGACAAGCTCATCAGATAAACACACACATAAAAACACATGACATGTAGACAAGCCTAGGTTCTCCAGCACAGGACTGTCCACAAAGGTGTCAACAGGACAACATCTGAAACACTGAGTGGTGCTCTGGGTCTCATTGCTCAGATTAATAGTGCCAGAAGGCCAAGTCTACAAGCAAATCTGCTGCATAGAGTGATGAAATATTCATTTTATACTTTGCAATTGTTAGTTTCGGGGACAACTAACATTAAATATCTCCTGGATCTTGTGTGTTTTATGTATGAAGGTACTGACACCACTGTCACACCTGACAATAAGGTCATACTTTCCCCCAAACCATTTGAATACAGAATCCAAAAATGATTTCATATGTTAAAATGTGTCTGATCTTTCATGTCACATCAAACTCCCCAACTTCAAAAATCCTCTTCTGCCTGTTATATTTTCTCTTGCCCAGTCTTATTTCCCAGTCAAATTATTCAGTCTTCCCCAGACTTACAGTTCCATGGTCTTTAAAAAAAAGTTGAGCTGTCTAATTTGCTCATCTAATCACCTAGGTCATAAGTGATTTAATGCCCACTTCTTGCAAGCTTCCAGAGAGTCCATGTGACATTCACAATAAAGTCCTGATGCATCCTACTTATATAAATGGTATTTAAAATTATAACTGAGTTACAGGGGACAAAGGGCCTTGGTACGTCAGGTAATCGAGAACCTGAATGAACGAGCCAGCATGAATGAGACGTAGAGTTCTTGGAATGGAAGCCATTCCTCAATTAAGGGCACATTAGAGTATGCTTGGATTTTTCTAAAAGTAACCGACGCTCACACCAACGCTCACTGCTCTGTGTGTAAGGATAAGAAAACTGTTTCATTATGGGTGACTGTATGAGAATGAGCTTGTCCTACCAGGGTTTCCATTCAGGAGGTAGTGGGGCTACAGCCACCTCTCTGGCCAGCCATAGGAGCTCTGGCTCCCTCTCAGGGTCAATGCCAATTTGTCTGGCAAAATCATGGATATCTGAGGAGCAATACAGATAAGAAGAATATACCCACAATCAGTATGATATTTTCAAATCAAGACAAAATCCCACAAATTCAAATATTTAAGTCCATAATGCATGGAGATTGATTCTATGTTATAAAGTGTAGCTATAGCTTGGATGAACATACAGGAGTCCCAACTGGAACTGTGTAGTTAATATTATTATTATTATATTATTATATATTATTAAGTTATTATGTCAATGTTATAATTTAGTTTTTAAATGGTGGAACTGTTGTAGCTTGTAGACTTTATCAATGGTGGATATTAAATGATACCATTTCAGTAACATATATTAAAGTTCAGGGCCGGAGTTCAGGGCCACTTTTTCAGCCCGGGAGTTTCATGCCCAAATCCGGCCCAAAATTATTTTTCCATCCCAATCGGCCCAAACTAGAGATTGACATGAGCCGGCCCATCGAGAATCCTCCCGAATCTCCCGATTAGCCACTCCGGCTCTGTTAAAGTTTTATCCGGGGTCCTAAACTGTAACAGGTAGTATGCGACAGCTAATGTACCTTGTTCAGATGGGATATAATTCTCATCATAATCCTCTTCCAGGATCAACTGGTCTCCAACTGGTCTCTGAAGGGCATCTGCTGTCATGTTGATTGAACATTAAGAAAAAGATTATGAATAACAGTGCAGTAGACAGATCACCTCGCCATATTGTCTCTAAACTCTCCGTGGTACCGTTCGCTAGGCTAACCTAACTAACTAGCCAATAATAGAATTCCATAGCAATAATAGCGTCCATAGCAACCGTAGCATTCCACACAAAGCAACGTTATACCCAAAATACCCAAATACCCACCATCAGGCTGGAGGTTGACTGGATCCATCTGTCTCAGGACCTCGCCTTGAACATGGGGCTGAGCAAGGTGTCTCTGCCTCTCCATGTCAGGGCCTAAATGCAAAACACCAACCCAGGGCACAGAGGAATGTGTACTGTTAAGATCATCAGGTCTATAAGAAGGGCTACAGTGCCATTTGAATTCATTACAATGTTGAAGAATATGTCATGTCATATTTTCTGATAAAACTGATGTTTTACTGGTCAGGTCATGTGCAGAAAGCTGATGGTTCTGCACCTCTGCCAGTCCTTACAAACAAATGTAATAAATGTTTTTTTCTACTTCATCATGCATGATTATTTGGTTTGTTGAATACGCATGAAATCTTCAGTGTTACACAGTACCAGTGTGGAGTGGTCCTTCTACAGGGGTGTTAACATGGCCGACATCTGAGGGTCCCGCCGTCCTTCTGTGAGGGAAGGGTGCTGGTCCACAGGGATCCGTGTGGATCACTGTCGCTTGGTTGTAGGGCACACCTGAAAATCCCACAGCAGGTAAAGTGAAACCCAGCACGCCTCCCAGTGAGGCTCAAATGCCTTGTAAGTGTTTCCCAATGAACAAGTGATTATAAGAAGGGCTATGGTGCCATGTGATGTCATCAGAATGTGGGGAGAATGCTTAAGAATTTGTGATGTCATGTTAGAAATCTGTTTCTTTTTAAAAATGTTTATTTTTATTTGCTTTTTCCATGGTCAAAGAAATCAAAGAAATAACCCATGGTCTATTAATTATATTATCCTGTACCATGTGTAAATGTAAAATAAAGATCTTGACAGTTGACAGTAGAATAAATATACATGTTATTTTTCTGAACCTTAGAAACCTACTACATAAATGTGTATATTTAATTTTTAATTATTATGAATAAGCCTATGGAAACTCATAAGAACTAAATATACTGTCTTACATAGAAGTATAAAATTATGTATAGTATATGAAAATGTATTTTTCTCACCATGAGTGGTAAAACCTGGTGTGTCTATGAAGTTCTTCTGTTCCTGTCCAGGCCTTGGCTGGTCGGTTCTCCTGTGGAAAAAACTCATTCTCAAGATAAAAAATTAGAAAGAATAGAAAGATAGAAAGATATACAACAAATAGACAGATCTGGGATTGTAAATTAAATATTATTTGTAAGATTTGTAATGTTTGTAAGTATTGTAAATCACAGCAAAATGTCATGCGACTACTTCTCAGCTTTTCAGCATCGAAATTGAAATCCAAACATTCCACCTTCCCAACGAAACATTCTAATCCAAACATTCCAAAGTTGAGTAGCACGTCATATCACAATTTCCTATTTTTTTAACCAAAACACCAAATCAGCCAGGCTGCTACAATAACCTGATGCAGCCTGGCTTGTACCCAAAGGGTTCATACCAGAGACCGTATATATATCAGTAGCGAACCGTGACCATTAAAAGTGGGCCCCCCTTTCCTAATTAACTGCAATAAATAAAAAATAAAAAACTGAGACGACAGTACAGCTTTAGAAACGCAATAAACAATAATATCTGTACTAGATAACTTTTTAAGCAAAATAAGGTTCCAACAATATGGTCCACAGCTCCGTGATCCTCTTTGTAAACAACGCGCACGTCAGCTAGCGTCGCCACAGCGGGCGGAAATTATCATACAGTTAAGCCCGCCCACTAAGAGGGAAGATATGATTGGTCAATTTTACTGTCATTTGAAACTAGGTGCACGCACCACTTCCTCGTTTGGTGTAAGGATGTAACCATATTTCCGGTTGGTATGCGGAAGTGCAGATGTTTATGGCCGAGTCTATGAAATTCACAAGGTGCCTGTTGGAGTTCCCGAAGTTTACCGTCAACGATGTGCGTCGTATTGTCAGAGCATCAAGTACAACGCCACAGAGTACACTTGAAAAGGGTTTCAAGTTCTACGTTTCATCCTACCTCTGCAATTTTGAAGGTAAGTGGCTGACGCTAGTTAGCTAGCTAGCCTGAGGTGGCAGTCTAATGAAGTGATGTTGTTTTTAGTAACGAACCGACCTGTCCTAGTACTAGAAATGCCTTTTAAAAACATGTTTGTATTTCTGATGGAAGTATCAGGCAAAAGTAAGGCTAACGAGATAACAGTGAGGGCTCACTGCTACAGATCTATGAAGAAAACATACGCCACACCAGCTGAGAGTAGGACTGGTTAAAATGACACGAGTTCTGTTCAGTGTCACGTTCAAAGTTCTGTTGAACAAGTTCAAAAGTTAGTTCAACACAAGTTCAATCTTTTATCCTTGCTCTTACTTCACGTAAGCTGTGATAGCCATAGGCATTGGTTTTCAAAGCTTACAATGGTAGCCAAATGCAGAGTAGCTGAGTGGGAATCATTAGCAGTCTGTTTTGCCTATAGTAAACAAATGGGAGTTTATTTTACAGTTCGAGCTATTGTTATCTACCTCTATGACTCAAAAGCAGAATATAGTCCACCTCAGCTATTCTTCAAACTGCATTTTCTAAAATCTGCCAATCTGTCTTTCAAATCTTTTATCTTCTTTATTAACATATGGCTTCAACACTTACACCTATTAACATATTCTGATAACACTCTTCAAGAAGCAGTTGAAGTAAAACCTGCACTGTTCTGTTGTTGGTGGTGGAAACAACAAAATAATATAAATATAAGTAGGCCTGTTTCACTCCTATGTGTAAGCATTTCATCTGGAGTGAAAATGAAGTTTAAATCTAAAATATATTTTATAGTTTATAGTTGCTCAGTGAACTAGTAGATTGAACCATGCACAACACTGTAGAATAGAAAGACAGTATAGCCAAGTGTTTTAAGAGTGATGCAAAACAGCACAAACGTTACATGAGACAATAGACAAGTGACATTCCCCACTAACAACATGATGGGACAGAAATTGCGCCTATTGACATTGCTGAAGTCTTCTTTTCAAGATATTACATTTTGCCTCTTGTGTATTTCAGATGACATTACGTGATTCAATGCCAGTTGTGCTCATTAACAGCAACTGCTCTTGTGTTGCTGGTTGCGGAATCTGCAACCACTTGGTTGCATTGCTTTTCCAGACTGCTCATTATTCTGAATCTGGCATGTCTGTCGTGCCTCCTGTCCTTTCATGCACACAGACAGAACAGAAGTGGCATAAACCACCAACAATGGTTTGTCTTATTTCATTATTTAATGTTAGTTAATGTATCACAGTCACTTTACTAACACCATCTTTTAAATTAATAGGGGGTGAAGCCTGGACCCGTGGATGCCATGGTTGTCCTAAAGCCAAAACCAGGTGCTACTACAGCCAGTGGAGTTAGGTATGTAGTACCAAATTTAATAGGCAGATTACAGTGTGTGGTAAAAAATAAATGCTTTTGATCATCTGATAAGACCCTGTTCTCTTCAAAATTTAATTTAGCCTCGTTGTACTTCAGATGACATGTGATATGTGATTCACAATCAGTTGTGCTGGTGAACAGATTACAATGTGTAAAAATAAATGTTATTCACTCTTCTTTTAGTACACTTTTCAAGGGCTACAGCGGTGAGCTCCCACACCCGGCCACCCTCAATCCTGGACCAGTCTACGCTGGAATGAAAGCAGATTCTCTTCCACTCATCTGCACAATGAACATCTCGCCTGACAAGCCACTTGTAGACTCCATCTTTGGGAAGATACAAGTTGGCAGTGTACTGTCCTATCAACAACCACCACATCCATCTGACAGTGTTGTCATACATGAGGATGCACCCCCATTCCCGAGTCTGCCACTAGAATGTTACCATCTAAGCCCACCTGAATATTCATTTGTGCCAACACACCAAGAACAGCTACACCTAAGCTCACTTTCTGTGACCTTGTCACAGTCACACCTTATTGAGGAGGCAACAAGATCCCAAAGTGCTACACCTGAGTGGCATTCACTTAGGAGAGAAAGAGTGACTGCCTCACATTTCAGAGAGGTGAGCCACGTTAGAGGTCCAGGTGCTGCAGAAAGCCTGGCAGAAAGGATAATCCGAGGGACACGACAAACAGCACACATGAAGAGGGGACTTGAAATGGAAACGGGGGCCTTAAAGGACTATGCAGTTCTGAAAAACTTGAACTTGACCAAGTGTGGGCTAGTGATTCATCCAGATGCATCTTGGCTGGGTGCATCACCTGATGGACTTGTATGTGACCCACTTGAGCGTCCATCATTTGGGCTTGTTGAAATTAAGTGCCCAAATGCACAAAGCTATGTAGACTGCAAATTCCTCAAAGTGGCACAAGGCCTACACAGATTGAAGGAGAGCCATTGTTATTATTGGCAAATCCAGGGCCAGTTATTGATTACTGGTATGCAGTGGTGTGATTTAGTTATCTGTGCCCATGATGATATTTTTGTGCAGCGAGTTTACAGAGATAGCAGTGTATTAGAAGAGGTGAAAAGGAGGTGTGACATGTTTTTCTTTAACACTTACATGCCAAAATACCTCTCTATGCCCAAGCAATAGAAAATCATAATGAAGACATGAACTCATGAACAATTAAAACAATTTCAAATTATTCTGTCAATTGTATTACTATTGTATTCATTTCATTTTTACGAATACAGTAAAAGTTAAGAAATACATAATGTTGTATTGTGTTGTCAATTTTACATATAAAAGTGAAAGCATTTTATACTATTTATCATATTGCACTGTACCTTAACATTGCAGCCAATATTTACAGACTAGCATGACCTAAAGCAGGGGTCGGCAAGCTTTTTGACTCGGAGCCACAAAAGCAAAATAATTGGAAATTTATTTCAGTGACGATGACATGTCACTCAAGCGAACCGAAACTAAATACTGGACATTTGTGAAATTCCACCCGAACATTTTTTAAGTCTCAAAAATATTATACGTTAATTAAATACTCATTAATTCTATTCAAAAGCCGAGTTGCATGCGGCTCTGGAGCCGCGGGTTGCCGACCCCTGACCTTAAAGGGATCATTTTAAGGTTAGAGAAAATATAAAATAATAATAAATCACCATCATTCACATTACATCATCTGTCTAATTCTGGATTGAGATTAGCCATTGTTTGCCCAGGCTTTTACCAAGGGGCCATTTTGATAATTCACCAAAAGACAGGCAACAGTAAAAATTTGGTTTATGCTCCCTGTGATTGAAAGGGGGATCACTGTGCTGAATATTTTATGTTCTTTGACTCCGCGAATCACACGCTCAACATGGACTCTCAGTCTTGCAATGGACTGTGACGTTCTGATCTCTGACCTAGACAGTTGAGCTCTCTTTGACAGAAACGTGGGTATGTGGACTTTGCATGGAATGCAGTCTTCAACAAGGAAACCCTTGTCCACCATGATGGCCATAGATGGGTCAAGGAGGGCCACAATGCCAGACTGCTTTAAGATCTCTTTATCACTGATAGCACCTTGATAAAGAGAAGACACAAAGGTCACTGCGCCATGAGGGGCTATCCCAATCAACCCTTTGAATGTACAGTGTGATTTATAAGTGGAAAACACTTCACTCTGGAGGAGAAGGGAATTTGGAGTTTGACATCTCAGTTCTGTGCAATCTAAAATTATTTGAGTGTCAGCGTAGTCCTGAAACACATCTGGGAGGTGAGTTTTCACAGTGTCCACATCTAACCAAATAGAAACAGCTCCCAATACAGTATAAAGCAAGTTGGCCCAGGTGTTAATAATACGACTAACAGTTGACCGATGTATTCTAAATCTGTGGGCCAAATCCTTTTGCATCAGTCCCAATGACAGGTAGTTCATGAAGAGAAAAAACTCATCAATTGGTTGAAGAACCTGGGGAAAAAATACATTATCCTATTGTCATATTACATTATGACTATCAAAACTTCTTTTGATGTAAAGATTAATTTGAAAATGATGACATAACATGCTTTGTATGTTCAAACGTTATTTTATTTTTTCCCTGTGCAAAATAAGATTTCGCTACCAGAATGCGTTACTATTTTGCATATTGAGGCTACTAAACCAATCAGCTTGAAGTCGCCATATTACGCCCTCTGACGTTTCTAGAAAGTAAACAGGAAACTAACGAGCTAACTGTGATGCCCGCTGTTCGTTTACAGAGGGCCACGCAGTTATAATTCAGCTCAATACCAGTTTCAAATGACAGCTAAATTGACTAATCATATCTTCCGTCTTAATGGGCGAGCTTAACTGTAGCCCGCTGTGGCGACGCTAGCTGTCGTTAGCGTACCACCGTTAGATAGTTTCCACTCGCGTTGTTTACATATTCCGCTCCCGAGGAACACGGAGCTGTGAACCTTATTTTGTTGGTACCTTATTTTTGCTTATCTAGTACATATGTTATTGGTTTATTGCGTTTTTAAAGCTGTAATGTCGTCTCAATTTTTATTATTTATTATTTTTTAATGGCTTAGGTGCACGCACCACTTCGTCGTTTGGTGTAAGGATGGTACCATATTTCCGGTTGGTATGCGGAAGTGCAGATGTTTATGGCCGAGTCTATGAAATTCACAAGGTGCCTGTTGGAGTTACCGAAGTTTACCGTCAACGATGTGCGTCGTATTGTCAGAGCATCAAGTACAACGCCACAGAGTACACTTGAAAAGGGTTTCAAGTTCTACGTTTCATCCTACCTCTGCAATTTTGAAGGTAAGTGGCTGACGCTAGTTAGCTAGCTAGCCTGAGGTGGCAGTCTAATGAAGTGATGTTGTTTTTAGTAACGAACCGACCTGTCCTAGTACTAGAAATGCCTTTTAAAAACATGTTTGTATTTCTGATGGAAGTATCAGGCAAAAGTAAGGCTAACGAGATAACAGTGAGGGCTCACTGCTACAGATCTATGAAGAAAACAGATACACCACACCAGCTGAGAGTTGGACTGGTTAAAATGACACGAGTTCTGTTCAGTGTCACGTTCAAAGTTCTGTTGAACAAGTTCAAAAGTTAGTTCAACACAAGTTCAATCTTTTATCCTTGCTCTTACTTCACGTAAGCTGTGATAGCCATAGGCATTGGTTTTCAAAGCTTACAATGGTAGCCAAATGCAGAGTAGCTGAGTGGGAATCATTAGCAGTCTGTTTTGCCTATAGTAAACAAATGGGAGTTTATTTTACAGTTCGAGCTATTGTTATCTACCTCTATGACTCAAAAGCAGAATATAGTCCACCTCAGCTATTCTTCAAACTGCATTTTCTAAAATCTGTCAATCTGTCTTCCATATCTTTTATCTTCTTTATTAACATATGGCTTCAACACTTACACCTATTAACATATTCTGATAACACTCTTCAAGAAGCAGTTGAAGTAAAACCTGCACTGTTCTGTTGTTGGTGGTGGAAACAACAAAATAATATAAATATAAGTAGGCCTGTTTCACTCCTATGTGTAAGCATTTCATCTGGAGTGAAAATGAAGTTTAAATCTAAAATATATTTTATAGTTTATAGTTGCTCAGTGAACTAGTAGATTGAACCATGCACAACACTGTAGAATAGAACGACAGTATAGCCAAGTGTTTTAAGAGTGATGCAAAACAGCACAAACGTTACATGAGACAATAGACAAGTGACATTCACCACTAACAACATGATGGGACAGAAATTGCGCCTATTGACATTGCTGAAGTCTTCTTTTCAAGATATTACATTTTGCCTCTTGTGTATTTCAGATGACATTACGTGATTCAATGCCAGTTGTGCTCATTAACAGCAACTGCTCTTGTGTTGCTGGTTGCGGAATCTGCAACCACTTGGTTGCATTGCTTTTCCAGACTGCTCATTATTCTGAATCTGGCATGTCTGTCGTGCCTCCTGTCCTTTCATGCACACAGACAGAACAGAAGTGGCATAAACCACCAACAATGGTTTGTCTTATTTCATTATTTAATGTTAGTTAATGTATCACAGTCACTTTACTAACACCATCTTTTAAATTAATAGGGGGTGAAGCCTGGACCCGTAGATGCCATGGTTGTCCTAAAGCCAAAACCAGGTGCTACTACAGCCAGTGGAGTTAGGTATGTAGTACCAAATTTAATAGGCAGATTACAGTGTGTGGTAAAAAAATAAATGCTTTTGATCATCTGATAAGACCCTGTTCTCTTCAAAATTTAATTTAGCCTCGTTGTACTTCAGATGACATGTGATATGTGATTCACAATCAGTTGTGCTGGTGAACAGATTACAATGTGTAAAAATAAATGTTATTCACTCTTCTTTTAGTACACTTTTCAAGGGCTACAGCGGTGAGCTCCCACACCGGGCCACCCTCAATCCTGGACCAGTCTACGCTGGAATGAAAGCAGATTCTCTTCCACTCATCTGCACAATGAACATCTCTGCATTCTGCAGAAAGCCTGGCAGAAAGGATAATCCGAGGGACACGACAAACAGCACACATGAAGAGGGGACTTGAAATGGAAACGGGGGCCTTAAAGGACTATGCAGTTCTGAAAAACTTGAACTTGACCCACTTGAGCGTCCATCATTTGGGCTTGTTGAAATTAAGTGCCCAAATGCACAAAGCTATGTAGACTGCAAATTCCTCAAAGTGGCACAAGGCCTACACAGATTGAAGGAGAGCCATTGTTATTATTGGCAAATCCAGGGCCAGTTATTGATTACTGGTATGCAGTGGTGTGATTTAGTTATCTGTGCCCATGATGATATTTTTGTGCAGCGAGTTTACAGAGATAGCAGTGTATTAGAAGAGGTGAAAAGGAGGTGTGACATGTTTTTCTTTAACACTTACATGCCAAAATACCTCTCTATGCCCAAGCAATAGAAAATCATAATGAACTCATGAACAATTAAAACAATTTCAAACTATTCTGTCAATTGTATTACTATTGTATTCATTTCATTTTTACAAATACAGTAAAAGTTAAGAAATACATAATGTTGTATTGTGTTGTCAATTTTACATATAAAAGTGAAAGCATTTTATACTATTTATCATATTGCACTGTACCTTAACATTGCAGCCAATATTTACAGACTAGCATGACCTAAAGCAGGGGTCGGCAAGCTTTTTGACTCGGAGCCACAAAAGCAAAATAATTGGAAATTTATTTCAGTGACGATGACATGTCACTCAAGCGAACCGAAACTAAATACTGGACATTTGTGAAATTCCACCCGAACATTTTTTAAGTCTCAAAAATAATATACGTTAATTAAATACTCATTAATTCTATTCAAAAGCTTAGCTGCATGCGGCTCTGGAGCCGCGGCTTGCCGACCCCTGACCTTAAAGGGATCATTTTAAGGTTGGAGAAAATATAAAATAATAATAAATCACCATCATTCACATTACATCATCTGTCTAATTCTGGATTGAGATTAGCCATTGTTTGCCCAGGCTTTTACCAAGGGGCCATTTTGATAATTCACCAAAAGACAGGCAACAGTAAAAAATTTGGTTTATGCTCCCTGTGATTGAAAGGGGGATCACTGTGCTGAATATTTTATGTTCTTTGACTCTGCGAATCACACGCTCAACATGGACTCTCAGTCTTGCAATGGACTGTGACGTTCTGATCTCTGACCTAGACAGTTGAGCTCTCTTTGACAGAAACGTGGGTATGTGGACTTTGCATGGAACGCAGTCTTCAACAAGGAAACCCTTGTCCACCATGATGGCCATAGATGGGTCAAGGAGGGCCACAATGCCAGACTGCTTTAAGATCTCTTTATCACTGATAGCACCTTGATAAAGAGAAGACACAAAGGTCACTGCGCCATGAGGGGCTATCCCAATCAACCCTTTGAATGTACAGTGTGATTTATAAGTGGAAAACACTTCACTTCACTTCACTTCAGGAGAAGGGAATTTGGAGTTTGACATCTCAGTTCTGTGCAATCTAAAATTATTTGAGTGTCAGCATAGTCCTGAAACACATCTGGGAGGTGAGTTTTCACAGTGTCCACATCTAACCAAATAGAAACAGCTCCCAATACAGTATAAAGGAAGTTGGCCCAGGTGTTAATAATACGACTAACAGTTGACCGATGTATTCTAAATCTGTGGGCCAAATCCTTTTGCATCAGTCCCAATGACAGGTAGTTCATGAAGAGAAAAAACTCATCAATTGGTTGAAGAACCTGGGGAAAAAATACATTATCCTATTGTCATATTACATTATGACTATCAAAACTTCTTTTGATGTAAAGATTAATTTGAAAATGATGACATAACATGCTTTGTATGGACAAGACGAAAACATTTACCGTTGCACTGGCAGAGTGAGGGACCTGATCAGTCTTCTCAACAGTCTGTGCTCTTGTAACCCGTATGATGTGGGTGGCTGGCTCTATTTGCTTCCAAAAGCCCATGAGGTGGGCATGGCTTGCAAATCTGTGGAATATAAAAGTTATATATAAAGTTATATAATGGCTAATTCATTCACAATGTATTTCAGACACCAGAGAAGGCCCATCCGTGTACTGTGTCCTGCCATATTTTTTATTTACCTGGTAAAGAATCGTATGTCATCATCAGAGGCAGAAAACCGCTCCAAACAGAACTTGCTGCTGACAGTTAAGTCTTTGATTTGTTTTCGGAGCCTTGGTATCTCCTCGCGTAGCTCTTCATTTTCATTGAGGGAGAGATCAAGAGCAGCAGGCTCATTACTGACGCAGTAGTCATGTTCATGACACGGTAAGGGGTCATCATCATCATGGTCAGTCTGCATCTCTGTTAGATCAGTGTTGGGTGGACGCTCTGTTCTTTCCCATACTCCAGGTCGTGGAGTTGGAATAGTATAGTTATTCCATTGAAATAGCACAGGAAAAGCTCCAGGTCGCAGTCGTCGTCGTCCAGTAGGATTGGGAGGTTCGAGCAGCGATAAAATATCGCAAACACACACGGGAAGTACTCGTGATAAAATGATCTCTCCTGATCTTAACCACCCATTGTTTCTGCAGTTCTGAGTCCTTTGGAAAGGTGTGGAAGCTCAGGTAGGAATTACACCTTGTCGATGCTGTGCACAATGGTACACAGCAGTGGTGGTTGGACCTGCTGTCTGTACGTTGTTGAAACGATACTTTTTTTTGTTTAACTGTCATGTTTAGGACACGTAAACGGACAGGCGATGAAGGAAACTTCCAAGTAAATAACGGTAAATATGCTCGTTACAAGACTGGTGAAGTGAATAGCTAGCACAGAGTACGCTTTCAATGGCTACTGGATGTCAACAACCATCCTAACCTTTTAGCGGAAATTACGTCACTTAACAGCGTGCACATAGGCCATTGTCCCCTGATTGTCCTCATGTATTATTGTTTGTGTGTATTTGTAACTTTCCATATTCCCCAGTAATTGTTCTAGGTAAAGACACTCTTGAACAGTAGAAGCAAGTGCCATATACTCTGCTTCGCATGTGGAAAGTGCCACAGTAGGTTGCTTCTTCGTCTTCCATGAAATAAGTGCGCTGTTCTCACTTAGGCTCACACAGTATCCTGTTGTACTGCGGCGATCACTGGTATCAGCCACCCAGTCTGCATCGCTGTAGGCTTGTATACCAAGATTCTCAGTGTTGTTTCTCCTAAAGGTTAAACCTTTGTTTGATGTACCTTTAAGGTATCGCAGGACATGTTTCACAGTGACCCATTGCTCCTGTGTAGGCTCAGCTAGGTACTGTGACAGCCTGCTCACCACAAAACTCAGATCAGGCCTAGTGCAGGTTGTCAGGTATATCAGACTGCCCACGGCCTCTCTGTACATTCTGATGTCTGTCATTTTAACTGCATCATCACTGTATTCAAGCTTTTGCTCGCAAGGAGTTTATCTTACCCTACATTCTGACATGTTAAAACGCTGTAGAGTTTTGTTCGTGTACTTTTCTTGTGACATCTTAATACACCCACCAGAAAAATCAAAATGTATACCAAGAAAATGCTTGAGTTGCCCCAAATCCTTCATCTTGAATTGCTGTGCAAGCATCCCTTTCACTCTTTTCAATTAATTTCCATCCCTTGCAGCGATGATTAGATCATAGAACCATACAATTATGATCACTTTCCCTTCTTTTGACTCTTGAGAATATACACAATGGTCAGCTTGGTTTTGTGTGAATCCATTTTCTGTTAAACAATTATGTAAAACCCTATTCCAATTTCGTCCAGACTGTTTGAGTCCATAAAGTGATTTCTCCAGCTTATATACTGTAAGAACGCCGTTTTCACATCCATCTGGTGGACCAGTAAATTTTCCTGTACTGCCTTTTGTAACACAACTCTTATTACTCGTTAGGTCTGCTGTTGGTGAAAACGTTTCCCCATAGTCTACTCCCATTTTCTGGCTGTAGCCCTTAGCGGTAAATCGGGCCTTGTATTGGTCATTCCCATCTACACCAGACTTGATTGCGTAAACCCACCTACCCCCCACGGGTTTCTTGCCCACTGCTAGTGTTGTCGGGGTGAAGGTTTTGTTCTCATTTAGAGATTGGATTTCTTCATCCATTGCTTTTCTCCATTCTTTTGAATTGTCTGATTGCATTGCTTCATCATAAGTCTGTGGAATGCCACACACTGCTCTACAGCAGTAGTCTACTGTGATATGCATTCCATCACTATCCTCGTCTTCAGTTACGTAGTCACCTAAGTAATTTGGTGCCCTTCTATCTCTAGTTGGATACCGCCTACTCTCAGGATATAAAGTTACACAGGTCTAATAATTAGGAACAAACTAAAATACAAATTATTTATAATAAATACATTTTATATATTATATTTTTTTATAATAAATTATTTTTGTTATCATTAAAAGTCAGTTTCCAGTAATTCAATTTCCCATGATGTAATTTATTGACATGAGACAGTACTCATGCATTTACTCACTACTTGAGTAGCTTTTTATCAAAGTGCTTTTTTACTTTTACTCAAGTAAATTTTTGGATGCATACTTTTACTTTTACTTGAGTAACATTTGGTTCAAGTAACAGTATTTTAACTTGAGTAAAATTGTTGAATACTCTACCCACCTCTGTCAGTGTGTGATGTTCATACATGCAGCCCTAATCCTGTAAATTAGGCTTGTTGACGCAGCTCTAGTTAGTGATGCGCGGATCGATACTGAAATATCCATTCCATCGATACCAGGTCTTTATGTTGTAAAATCGATTTTCAAATCAAAATATCCATACTTTTGATACTTCAGTCATTTGAGGTAATGCAAAGCACTAACAGGAACACTGTGGAAGTAACAAAAATATTGAGATCTTGTCTAAATGATATGCGGTTGGTGGGAACTACTTTTTCTTCCGCCTGGGTCAGTGCATAATGCGTACGTACTGCGGCACGCTCACACACACACACACACACACACACACACACAGACGCTCACTCAGTGTACTAGGGCGCTGTACGTACGCTATGGCGGAACGCAAGAGAAGTCATGTGTGGAGCTATTTCAGCCCCACAAAGAGCCAAGATGCTGTTTGTGATTTGTGTAAAAAAAAAAACTATAAGGAGTTGTGGCAACACAAGAAATCTTGTTAAACACCTTAGGGTAAACCCAAAGGTCCAATATGAGGCTTTCATGCTTAGGCGGACAAAATAGGAGAGCACTGTGTCAGGTGGTGCTAAAGGTTGTAAAAAAAAATCGGTTGCAGGTCGCTAGGAGCCCTTCATCCCTTCAATCGCATGCCATTACCATACGATTCCTTTCCAAGGGAGCGCAACATCTAGTGCTTCCTAACAACACATTTAATGTTGGCCATTTGTACAATATATATAGCACTACACATTCGTATATGTCTCGATGACGGTATGCCAAAAAATATATTACCCTAAATATATATTTAGGAAACAGAATAGTTCTATATTACATATATTTTAGTTCTACAAAAACTGTTCAAACGTTATTTTATTTTTTCCCTGTGCAAAATAAGATTTCGCTACCAGAATGCGTTACTATTTTGCATATTGAGGCTACTAAACCAATCAGCTTGAAGTCGCCATATTACGCCCTCTGACGTTCTAGAAAGTAAACAGGAAACTAACGAGCTAACTGTGATGCCCGCTGTTCGTTTACAGAGGGCCACGCAGTTATAATTCAGCTCAATACCAGTTTCAAATGACAGCTAAATTGACTAATCATATCTTCCGTCTTAATGGGCGAGCTTAACTGTAGCCCGCTGTGGCGACGCTAGCTGTCGTTAGCGTACCACCGTTAGATAGTTTCCACTCGCGTTGTTTACATATTCCGCTCCCGAGGAACACGGAGCTGTGAACCTTATTTTGTTGGTACCTTATTTTTGCTTATCTAGTACATATGTTATTGGTTTATTGCGTTTTTAAAGCTGTAATGTCGTCTCAATTTTTATTATTTATTATTTTTTAATGGCTTAGGTGCACGCACCACTTCGTCGTTTGGTGTAAGGATGGTACCATATTTCCGGTTGGTATGCGGAAGTGAAGATGTTTATGGCCGAGTCTATGAAATTCACAAGGTGCCTGTTGGAGTTACCGAAGTTTACCGTCAACGATGTGCGTCGTATTGTCAGAGCATCAAGTACAACGCCACAGAGTACACTTGAAAAAGGTTTCAAGTTCTACGTTTCATCCTACCTCTGCAATTTTGAAGGTAAGTGGCTGACGCTAGTTAGCTAGCTAGCCTGAGGTGGCAGTCTAATGAAGTGATGTTGTTTTTAGTAACGAACCGACCTGTCCTAGTACTAGAAATGCCTTTTAAAAACATGTTTGTATTTCTGATGGAAGTATCAGGCAAAAGTAAGGCTAACGAGATAACAGTGAGGGCTCACTGCTACAGATCTATGAAGAAAACAGATACACCACACCAGCTGAGAGTTGGACTGGTTAAAATGACACGAGTTCTGTTCAGTGTCACGTTCAAAGTTCTGTTGAACAAGTTCAAAAGTTAGTTCAACACAAGTTCAATCTTTTATCCTTGCTCTTACTTCACGTAAGCTGTGATAGCCATAGGCATTGGTTTTCAAAGCTTACAATGGTAGCCAAATGCAGAGTAGCTGAGTGGGAATCATTAGCAGTCTGTTTTGCCTATAGTAAACAAATGGGAGTTTATTTTACAGTTCGAGCTATTGTTATCTACCTCTATGACTCAAAAGCAGAATATAGTCCACCTCAGCTATTCTTCAAACTGCATTTTCTAAAATCTGTCAATCTGTCTTCCATATCTTTTATCTTCTTTATTAACATATGGCTTCAACACTTACACCTATTAACATATTCTGATAACACTCTTCAAGAAGCAGTTGAAGTAAAACCTGCACTGTTCTGTTGTTGGTGGTGGAAACAACAAAATAATATAAATATAAGTAGGCCTGTTTCACTCCTATGTGTAAGCATTTCATCTGGAGTGAAAATGAAGTTTAAATCTAAAATATATTTTATAGTTTATAGTTGCTCAGTGAACTAGTAGATTGAACCATGCACAACACTGTAGAATAGAACGACAGTATAGCCAAGTGTTTTAAGAGTGATGCAAAACAGCACAAACGTTACATGAGACAATAGACAAGTGACATTCACCACTAACAACATGATGGGACAGAAATTGCGCCTATTGACATTGCTGAAGTCTTCTTTTCAAGATATTACATTTTGCCTCTTGTGTATTTCAGATGACATTACGTGATTCAATGCCAGTTGTGCTCATTAACAGCAACTGCTCTTGTGTTGCTGGTTGCGGAATCTGCAACCACTTGGTTGCATTGCTTTTCCAGACTGCTCATTATTCTGAATCTGGCATGTCTGTCGTGCCTCCTGTCCTTTCATGCACACAGACAGAACAGAAGTGGCATAAACCACCAACAATGGTTTGTCTTATTTCATTATTTAATGTTAGTTAATGTATCACAGTCACTTTACTAACACCATCTTTTAAATTAATAGGGGGTGAAGCCTGGACCCGTGGATGCCATGGTTGTCCTAAAGCCAAAACCAGGTGCTACTACAGCCAGTGGAGTTAGGTATGTAGTACCAAATTTAATAGGCAGATTACAGTGTGTGGTAAAAAAATAAATGCTTTTGATCATCTGATAAGACCCTGTTCTCTTCAAAATTTAATTTAGCCTCGTTGTACTTCAGATGACATGTGATATGTGATTCACAATCAGTTGTGCTGGTGAACAGATTACAATGTGTAAAAATAAATGTTATTCACTCTTCTTTTAGTACACTTTTCAAGGGCTACAGCGGTGAGCTCCCACACCGGGCCACCCTCAATCCTGGACCAGTCTACGCTGGAATGAAAGCAGATTCTCTTCCACTCATCTGCACAATGAACATCTCTGCATTCTGCAGAAAGCCTGGCAGAAAGGATAATCCGAGGGACACGACAAACAGCACACATGAAGAGGGGACTTGAAATGGAAACGGGGGCCTTAAAGGACTATGCAGTTCTGAAAAACTTGAACTTGAACCACTTGAGCGTCCATCATTTGGGCTTGTTGAAATTAAGTGCCCAAATGCACAAAGCTATGTAGACTGCAAATTCCTCAAAGTGGCACAAGGCCTACACAGATTGAAGGAGAGCCATTGTTATTATTGGCAAATCCAGGGCCAGTTATTGATTACTGGTATGCAGTGGTGTGATTTAGTTATCTGTGCCCATGATGATATTTTTGTGCAGCGAGTTTACAGAGATAGCAGTGTATTAGAAGAGGTGAAAAGGAGGTGTGACATGTTTTTCTTTAACACTTACATGCCAAAATACCTCTCTATGCCCAAGCAATAGAAAATCATAATGAACTCATGAACAATTAAAACAATTTCAAATTATTCTGTCAATTGTATTACTATTGTATTCATTTCATTTTTACAAATACAGTAAAAGTTAAGAAATACATAATGTTGTATTGTGTTGTCAATTTTACATATAAAAGTGAAAGCATTTTATACTATTTATCATATTGCACTGTACCTTAACATTGCAGCCAATATTTACAGACTAGCATGACCTAAAGCAGGGGTCGGCAAGCTTTTTGACTCGGAGCCACAAAAGCAAAATAATTGGAAATTTATTTCAGTGACGATGACATGTCATTCAAGCGAACCGAAACTAAATACTGGACATTTGTGAAATTCCACCCGAACATTTTTTAAGTCTCAAAAATAATATACGTTAATTAAATACTCATTAATTCTATTCAAAAGCTGAGCTGCATGCGGCTCTGGAGCCGCGGCTTGCCGACCCCTGACCTTAAAGGGATCATTTTAAGGTTGGAGAAAATATAAAATAATAATAAATCACCATCATTCACATTACATCATCTGTCTAATTCTGGATTGAGATTAGCCATTGTTTGCCCAGGCTTTTACCAAGGGGCCATTTTGATAATTCACCAAAAGACAGGCAACAGTAAAAAATTTGGTTTATGCTCCCTGTGATTGAAAGGGGGCTCACTGTGCTGAATATTTTATGTTCTTTGACTCTGCGAATCACACGCTCAACATGGACTCTCAGTCTTGCAATGGACTGTGACGTTCTGATCTCTGACCTAGACAGTTGAGCTCTCTTTGACAGAAACGTGGGTATGTGGACTTTGCATGGAACGCAGTCTTCAACAAGGAAACCCTTGTCCACCATGATGGCCATAGATGGGTCAAGGAGGGCCACAATGCCAGACTGCTTTAAGATCTCTTTATCACTGATAGCACCTTGATAAAGAGAAGACACAAAGGTCACTGCGCCATGAGGGGCTATCCCAATCAACCCTTTGAATGTACAGTGTGATTTATAAGTGGAAAACACTTCACTCTGGAGGAGAAGGGAATTTGGAGTTTGACATCTCAGTTCTGTGCAATCTAAAATTATTTGAGTGTCAGCGTAGTCCTGAAACACATCTGGGAGGTGAGTTTTCACAGTGTCCACATCTAACCAAATAGAAACAGCTCCCAATACAGTATAAAGGAAGTTGGCCCAGGTGTTAATAATACGACTAACAGTTGACCGATGTATTCTAAATCTGTGGGCCAAATCCTTTTGCATCAGTCCCAATGACAGGTAGTTCATGAAGAGAAAAAACTCATCAATTGGTTGAAGAACCTGGGGAAAAAATACATTATCCTATTGTCATATTACATTATGACTATCAAAACTTCTTTTGATGTAAAGATTAATTTGAAAATGATGACATAACATGCTTTGTATGGACAAGACGAAAACATTTACCGTTGCACTGGCAGAGTGAGGGACCTGATCAGTCTTCTCAACAGTCTGTGCTCTTGTAACCCGTATGATGTGGGTGGCTGGCTCTATTTGCTTCCAAAAGCCCATGAGGTGGGCATGGCTTGCAAATCTGTGGAATATAAAAGTTATATATAAAGTTATATAATGGCTAATTCATTCACAATGTATTTCAGACACCAGAGAAGGCCCATCCGTGTACTGTGTCCTGCCATATTTTTTATTTACCTGGTAAAGAATCGTATGTCATCATCAGAGGCAGAAAACCGCTCCAAACAGAACTTGCTGCTGACAGTTAAGTCTTTGATTTGTTTTCGGAGCCTTGGTATCTCCTCGCGTAGCTCTTCATTTTCATTGAGGGAGAGATCAAGAGCAGCAGGCTCATTACTGACGCAGTAGTCATGTTCATGACACGGTAAGGGGTCATCATCATCATGGTCAGTCTGCATCTCTGTTAGATCAGTGTTGGGTGGACGCTCTGTTCTTTCCCATACTTCAGGTCGTGGAGTTGGAATAGTATAGTTATTCCATTGAAATAGCACAGGAAAAGCTCCAGGTCGCAGTCGTCGTCGTCCAGTAGGATTGGGAGGTTCGAGCAGCGATAAAATATCGCAAACACACACGGGAAGTACTCGTGATAATAAAATGATCTCTCCTGATCTTAACCACCCATTGTTTCTGCAGTTCTGAGTCCTTTGGAAAGGTGTGGAAGCTCAGGTAGGAATTACACCTTGTCGATGCTGTGCACAATGGTACACAGCAGTGGTGGTTGGACCTGCTGTCTGTACGTTGTTGAAACGATACTTTTTTTTGTTTAACTGTCATGTTTAGGACACGTAAACGGACAGGAGATGAAGGAAACTTCCAAGTAAATAACGGTAAATATGCTCGTTACAAGACTGGTGAGGTGAATAGCTAGCACAGTGTACGCTTTCAATGGCTACCGGATGTCAACAACCATCCTAAACTTTTAGCAGAAATTACGTCACTTAACAGCGTGCACATATGCCATTGTCCCCTGATTGTCCTCAGGTATTATTGTTTGTGTGTATTTGTAACTTTCCATATTCCCCAGTAATTGTTCTAGGTAAAGACACTCTTGAACAGTAGAAGCAAGTGCCATATACTCTGCTTCGCATGTGGAAAGTGCAACAGTAGGTTGCTTCTTCGTCTTCCATGAAATAAGTGCGCTGTTCTCACTTAGGCTCACACAGTATCCTGTTGTACTGCGGCGATCACTGGTATCAGCCGCCCAGTCTGCATCGCTGTAGGCTTGTATACCAAGATTCTCAGTGTTGTTTCTCCTAAAGGTTAAACCTTTGTTTGATGTACCTTTAAGGTATCGCAGGACATGTTTCACAGTGACCCATTGCTCCTGTGTAGGCTCAGCTAGGTACTGTGACAGCCTGCTCACCAAAAAACTCAGATCAGGCCTAGTGCAGGTTGTCAGGTATATCAGACTGCCCACGGCCTCTCTGTACATTCTGATGTCTGTCATTTTAACTGCATCATCACTGTATTCAAGCTTTTGCTCACAAGGAGTTTCTCTTACCCTACATTCTGACATGTTAAAACGCTGTAGAGTTTTGTTCGTGTACTTTTCTTGTGATATCTTAATACACCCACCAGAAAAATCAAAATGTATACCAAGAAAATGCTTGAGTTGCCCCAAATCCTTCATCTTGAATTGCTGTGCAAGCATCCCTTTCACTCTTTTCAATTAATTTCCATCCCTTGCAGCGATGATTAGATCATAGAACCATACAATTATGATCACTTTCCCTTCTTTTGACTCTTGAGAATATACACAATGGTCAGCTTGGTTTTGTGTGAATCCATTTTCTGTTAAACAATTATGTAAAACCCTATTCCAATTTCGTCCAGACTGTTTGAGTCCATAAAGTGATTTCTCCATCTTATATACTGTAAGAACGCCGTTTTCACATCCATCTGGTGGACCAGTAAATTTTCCTGTACTGCCTTTTGTAACACAACTCTTATACTCGTTAGGTCTGCTGTTGGTGAAAACGTTTCCCCATAGTCTACTCCCATTTTCTGGCTGTAGCCCTTAGCGGTAAATCGAGCCTTGTATTGGTCATTCCCATCTACACCAGACTTGATTGCGTAAACCCACCTACCCCCCACGGGTTTCTTGCCCACTGCTAGTGTTGTCGGGGTGAAGGTTTTGTTCTCATTTAGAGATTGGATTTCTTCATCCATTGCTTTTCTCCATTCTTTTGAATTGTCTGATTGCATTGCTTCATCATAAGTCTGTGGAATGCCACACACTGCTCTACAGCAGTAGTCTACTGTGATATGCATTCCATCACTATCCTCGTCTTCAGTTACGTAGTCACCTAGGTAATTTGGTGCCCTTCTATCTCTAGTTGGATTTTTTGTGCTCGAATGGCTGTTTCCTAATCTCCTTGCTGCTTATAGCCACTAACCGTTAGATGGCGCGATTTAAACAAAAACAGGAGCACAAATGTAGCAAGGCTGCCCCCTTGTGGCGCAAAAGAGAATTAAAATGTTCACCAACTGGGATTAAACAAACTAACAAATCCCGCTGCAAGTGTGTGGGACAGAACAAATACATTATTGCTTATGTCATGTTTATCAAAATGTGTTGTACGTATTGTCTGTTGAATTGTCTTACTCTCCAAAACATTTAGACCCAACGCCTGGGTCATTAGATGCAAAAGTGCTGAACATGTCGTCATAATCTCTAAGGCATCATTTTACTTCTTTTTTTTTGTCATTACATTTTGGTAATTTTTTCCTAACTTGATTAAATTATTCGCAGGTGAACATTCAGATACAGTAAAAAAGGGAATTTGTGAAGGTTTAGATCAACCAATGGTCTCAACTACAGGTCAGAGGTGCGTCTCATGAACCTTTACTGTAATTGGCAAACATTTATAGAGGCTAAACACTGCAGTATCACAAAGTCTCATAATGGAAACACAAGGCCATGTGCAGGGTGAACAGCCAAGAAGAGGAGTAAGACTGTGTGGTGTAAGGCTGAGGGGACAAAACAGTGAAATAAGGGCAACAATTGTGGACCATGTTGTACATGTAAGTCATGGTTTTACAATGGCTGAAGCTGGTCACTGGGTGCAGCTGAATATTGGAAGAACAACTGTGTCTGTGTTCAATTGTTCAAACATTTCATAGAGAAAATGTATGTAAATTCAGAAATGTGTATATTCTCTGGAGGCTGTATGTGCTCAGGTTGTTTTGAATGTGTAGAATAAGTTTCTTCTAATTTTGCAGTTTTTCCAGTCAGCTGTCTGTCTTTTCTGAATTTCAATCAGATTTGTTTTTGTCAACAAATTGCAGTGCAAACAATACAGTCAAACAATATTGCTGTACAAAATTGATTCCAGCCCAATTTCTTTCTATCAGTCTCCCACATGCAGTCATGTGTAACTTTGTGTTCTGTGTAACTTTGTATTTTGTGTGTAAAATGTATTGTTTCATTTGATATACCACAGCATGTGCAGCATTCTTGAAATCAAAAGCTTAGCTAGTTTCCATCAGAATGTACTTACAGTCTGCACTGACTGTGACTTGTGACTGTAACGGGCCGCCCAATGGATGGGTTCCCTTTTGAGTCTTGGTCCTCCCGAGGTTTCTTCCTATTCCCCACCATCATAGGGAGTTTTTCCTCACCACTGTCGCCTTTGGCTTGCTCATTAGGGATATGGACCCATAGTATTGTTAACCATGTAAATCCTGTAAAGCTGCTTTGTGACAACATGTGTTGTGAAAAGCGTTATATAAATAAATTTGACTTTGACTTATAGTTGCACTGACAACATGACTAATTATTTTGACTGCCTTGTTCATAGGCAGTGGCACACAGACTAGATACTCTGATGGCACTGACAAATTGACTGACCTAAATATTTGCTTTTGAAGCAAAAACAAAGAATTTTGAGTGAATTATGTGCTTTGCAACTGTTTTGAAAATCATGATGAAAGAAATGTACCAAATCGACTGAGAAAAACTGTAAATCAAATCTAGCTACCACCAACTCTCTATCTCCACAAATATGGACTTGTGCTAAAGGGCCGCCCAGTGGAGGATGGGTTCTCTTTAGAGTCTTGGTCCTCCCGAGGTTTCTTCCTAATCTCCACCATCATGTTTTTCCTCGCCACTGTTGCCTTTGGCTTGCTCATTAGGGATCTGGACCCATATGATTGTAAAGCTGCTTTGTGACAACATGTTTTGTAAAATGCGTTATATAAATAAGTTTGACTTGACTATCTCCATCCATCCATCCATCCATCCATCCATCCATCCATCCATCCCTCCAGAGATGGGTAGAGGTTCACCAATCTGTCAATATTGCATCTAAATATTTTCTAAAAAGAAGTGCAAATATTTTAGCCAAGACTGTATACAGTTTTATATTATTAGTCAAAAACGTTCTAATCACTTACTTTAAGTCAATACAATGAATAAGATATTAACTGATTTTAAATAAGAACCCTGATTACAAAATGCAAAACAGAATGTACATTTCCTAGGACATATGTTATGAAGGTGCAGTTGGTGCAGTGAGATTGCTGTTTATCCATTTATATTCTTATTGTGCTTTATTTCAGACCAACATGCTGTCACTAAGTGGAGGCCACACAATAAAGAGAACGATATGGTGGATCTCCAGCAAGGTCTTCACCCCAAACCTGGCAAAAAGCCTTAACTGGTGTGGCAGGGGACAGACAGACAGCCTGTGGACAGCTTATTATTGGTGAGTATATTGAAGCGACTTACATGTTACATTTTTAGCTTTAACATGAAGCGCATAGCATTTACTTTTACATTTGACTCTTATAGGTCATGTGGTTTTTAAAGTTTTACGGCAAAATGACCGGTAAATAACAACACCTTTGTACATTTTGGAAAATACTACTCCTCCTCCAATTACTTACTATGCTTGTAACCTAATACCTTAAGCCTAGCCTAATAACAGATACATTAGATGATTTATTTCTTACATGCAGTTTACTTAATGTATTCAGGGTAATATAACTGATAAATGTGTAGCCCTTATGCCTCTTTAACAAGAATAGTAATAATATTCTACATTTTGACACACAGCTGCCGCAGTGAAGAACCCAGCGCTACCCGCTCCCATGAAAGCAGAGGCTGAAAAATGCCTAAAAGACTACCTCCACCTGGCACCAGCAAGACGCTCATCTTTAATTTGTTAATTACACGTTTGTTGCATATTGTTGATTTTCTGTTAAATAAACATGTTAAATGAAAATCCCTTTCACTTAATTTTGTTTTGTGGTAATAATATTAATAATATTAATTAATTACATAAAATAATATAGCATAATTTTCCAGTGTATTTCTGTTTGAGTCTTTAGGCTTCTTAGTGGCTCATACGATCTCGCTGCTTGTGTATTTCATAGCTTTAACTTAGGGAGGAAGAAGAATATAAAATCTAGCTTTAAATGTAATTCAATCTGGTTTGATTTTAAATGCCACATTCAGGTACGTTCAGATGCTGCATTTTAGCTATAGCCTACTGTACATATAAGTCTGGAATGCAGCGTATGAAAGTCATTTTGGCATCCAAGCCTGCCGTTTAAAAGACGTACTGCAGATGAATAAACGCCGTATTAAATAGTCTAGGAGAGATCTCATAAGCGTCTCCGAGACGCAGGCGCGATCATGACGCAGCCAGGTAGGTCTGTAATGCAGCTGCTGGAGGTCTTTCACGATCCACCACAGACTATCAGAGACGTGTTGGCGATGAGCACGCGCTCTATTAAATACGTATTCCAGACGAACTGTGTTACATCCAGCAGAGTCTCTGAGATGTACATGTGCTATCAGTTTATCCTTCTATACAACCCCCTTCACCAAGCGTTCGGCTGAAGAATTAAAAGCATAAAGGAGTTTGTAGTGGACAGACCCAATTTTAGGGTTCGTACGGCTGCTTGAAATACTTGGAAATACTTTCATTTTAATGTTGCATTTTCCAGATAAAAAAAAAGTGTTGGATATTGGCTAAAGCATTTGAAGATGCTTGAAATGAACTGTGTTTCGTTTCGCAACAAATAGCTATTTGACTGAATGGTTCGCTTATATAACGTTACAAATATATAAGTTACAAATACATAAGAAATGTACCAATCTCTTGTAATTCCAGCGGTAAACGTGAGAGTGCATTAAGACTTTAGGATTGTGTGCTTTGAAAATAAACTACCCTTAAATAAAATATTGCTAGTTTGTTAGGTAGAGCTACTGGATTAAATCCTACCCAAACGAGCATATATCTTAACTACATATTTATACGCCAACGTGATCGTTTGGGGGGGGGGGGGTTAGGTAATTGCTAGCGAGCGAATTAGAGAAAAAGCAAAACTGTAGCTGGCTACCCAAACACGCACATTTAAAACAGTGCTGTTGTTTTGTGTATTGTTTTGAAATCGACCTTATATTTGATCTTATATGCTAAGAAAGCAGCGCTGCGTAGCGCGTTGTGGTGCCTGTTACCACGTCACAATCGTAGAATTCGAATTGAGCTTCCATGGAAACCGCTAGTTTACATTACGCGTTGTCATAGTGATGTGCAAACAGAACAACATTTACGGTCGACTACGAATGAATTCCGTGTCGTTTTCTTCTGCTTTTTATTCAAAAAGTTTGTTCTGAGGTTAGTTAACCCAGATAACTAAATAAGATATTCAGATTGGTTAAATCTCTACCACCTGGTCCATGGCGTACTTTGACTCCATGGCTACAAGCAGCAGTTTCCTCAGCATGGACGACTACCGTCTAGTGCAGCACGAGGTCCTCTGCTCTGCCTCCAACAGATACGAGGTGCTGGAGTTCCTTGGCCGCGGGACTTTTGGCCAGGTGGCCAAGTGCTGGAAGCGCGGCACCAGTCAATCTGTCGCCATCAAGATCCTGAAAAATCACCCTGCCTATGCCCGCCAGGGCCTGATCGAGGTGGGGAAATTATGGTAGATTTAAAAGAGGTTTTGAGAGTCAATGTGTCAGGGCTGGCTCGGCTGCCACTCCCTCTACCACCAGGAGTTGCAGTAATCAGCAATGATCCGTTTCAGCTGTCTGAAGTTTTGTTTATTGTTTTACCGTGCTCTCACGGCTTATATTGTTTCTCTTTTCACACGTCAAGTACCTCCCTATACTCCCGCGTTACACAATTGTAGCCCTGATTGTGATGTTGCTTTGTTCCTGCTCTAATAAGATGTAATAGGCTGATATTGGCTAACACTGCAATTTGTAATCAGGGGCAGTGGCGGCTGGTCAATATGGGGCGCTGGGGCGCCGCCCCCTTAATATTGTTCCGATATTAAAATGAGTTCATTATAAACTGCGATAGTGAGGAAATTATTTAGTGACACTGTGTGTCTAATTGCCATGCTTGAATTTATTAAAAGTGTAAACAAATAATTGTATTTAATTGCTTACATTGTGCACACTTCCTGTGTGCGGGGCACCGGTCTAATGAGAGTGCATGGAGAGGCATAAACTTTTGCCAAGCACTGATCTGAGGCTGCAGTTTAATTGGTCGGTTTCAGACACACCCACTCTTGTTGGACACACCCACTCTTGTTGGTAGTGTCAGTCAGCTGCGGTTCGTTAAAGCTGGTTTATACTTTCGCGAGTGATCGTAGGGCGAGACTCCGCCCACCTCGCGCGAACCTCCAACGTAAATCGGTTCATGTTGAATATCAGCAGGCTGGAGCAGCAGCTCATACAAAATGAGAGAAAATTCAGTTTTATCTTTACAAAATAATCTTCTCACAAAGCATTCACTTGAAGAACGTTAGGGCAAAATTCATGTTCAAATAAATAAAGGGCAATAAGACTGCTTTATTTGTTTTTAATTTGTTTACACCCCCCTCAATTATTTGTGCACCAGCCGCCACTGATCAGGGGTCATTTCCCTCTGGAAAAGAGCATCTGCCAAATATAGCAAAAGTAAATGTCTGAAGGGAGCCATGCAGTAACTGGGCTGATGCTATTGAAGTTACGTAGCATATTAGCCCTTGAATGCTGTGCCCACATAACTTAACGCCTGTCCCATCTTCCCCCATCTGCTCAGATGAGCATCCTGAGCCGTCTCAACAAGGAGAACGTAGACGAGTTCAACATTGTTCGCTCGTACGAGTGCTTCCAGCACAGGAACCACTTATGCCTGGTGTTTGAGATGCTGGGGCAGAGCCTGCAGGACTTCGTCAAGCACAGCCCGCTGCCGCTGAAGTGCATCCGGTCCATAGTGCAGCAGTTGGCCATGGCGCTCCTGAAGATGAAGAGTCTGGGCCTGATCCACACCGACCTCAAGCCTGACAACATCATGCTGGTGGACCCCGTCAGGCAGCCGTACCGGGTCAAGGTCATCGACTTCGGCTCCGCCACCCACGTCTCCAAGGCCGTGTGCTCCTCCTACCTGCAGACCAGATACTACCGGTGAGTGGCGCGGCCTAAGGCATATTGGAAACAGATGCATGGTTGTGGGAATCGCTTCCGCTCTAGTGTGCTTGAGAGGTGAACTGCCCGTTGTGGATGGCTATGGTGACACGGCTGCACATTAAGATTGTGATAAGCATTACGATGAACTGCAACGCATTTGATTGCCATTTGATTTATAAATGATGTATTTTTAACTGGATCATGTAAGTGTTGTCATTTATCCAAACACCAAAGAATATCTTAATATCTTCAGTGCCTGAGAAGTTAAGATGCTCTCAGCACACATAAAAATATTTATGCTTCAGGCTTTGGTAATATCAGTACAGGGTACCCGCACTGCTCCATTGTAGTTACACCATGGCAGTGTTGTTCTGTATTTACGTAGTGGAGAACAGCACATCAGTATGTAGTGTCAGTGTCAGGTTACACTACAGTAGTAGATGGGTAATGCACAGGCCAGTATTGTGCTACCAATTTACCAAAAGAATATTTCAGGTAGTAAAAAAAATACTTCTTAAAGCTTTTACATTTTCACACATTAATTCATCACTCTGTGTTAAAGTGAGTACCTTTGAATCACCACAAACCACAGTATCATGCTAAACGTGATGATGGACGTTTTTGTCTTTTTGGTCCAGATCGCCCGAGATCATCCTGGGTCTCCCGTTCTGCGAGGCCATCGATATGTGGTCCCTGGGCTGTGTCATCGCCGAGCTCTTCCTGGGCTGTCCCCTGTATCCTGGAGCATCTGAATACGATCAGGTCAGCCCACGGGCCTCGGACCCGAACCTCGCCTTTCTCACGCTTCTGTCTTTATTCACGAAGCATCGAAGAACAGTGCTGATTTAGAGTCTGCTTTCCCACCTCCTTTCCAGAACTTCCTCGCTGTGTAATAAAGATGTAAATCTTGTTTGGGAGAAGAGTGGAGTTGCTAACAGTGATGGCCACCTTTATTCTAACTATGCAGCTTGCTAGCTGTTCTGTAATGACTGGCAAGGAAGAGACTATGAATGATTTTTGGGGAACCAACAAAACAATTAACTCAAATGTGTTGAGAGTGTGATCTGTGGGCCCTTTAGGCCTGAAATGTGTTTGCTGGCTATAATTGGTAATCTAATAAGAGCTCTTTACAGTAGTGCTAGGAATACTGTCTTGCAGTGGGAAAAAATCTCAGGTTTGCAGTGGAATTCTAAGATGGGTCCAGTCAAGGTCCCAGTACAACAGGGTTGACTGGTGCAAGGTGTTTTAGGAAAGCGAGGCCCTTACTGTGTTAGAGGTGCAGACCCATGGTGGCTTTGTGGCTGTAGGGACATGTAGGGTTTGGATAGAGTAGTTGTCTTTGCTAGCTCGTCTTCAGGATCAATATATGAACATAAAATAAAGTCATCCCATCATACCATAAAATCATCCCTCCTGTACGCTGTCGCCGCAGATCCGGTACATCTCCCAGACGCAGGGCCTTCCAGCAGAGAACCTCCTGAGTGCGGGAACCAAGACCAGATGCTTCTTCCACAGGGGCTCTGGCTCCAGCTACCATCTGTGGAGACTCAAGGTCCCCCATCCTTCTTGTGCCATGTGTTCGGTTCATAAGAGATCTGTAATGGCACCTGACAGTACACCTGAACGTTTTTTCTCCTTCTATGTTCCCCAGACGCCTTTAGAGCATGAGGTGGAGCTTGGCGTCAAGTCCCAAGAGACCAGGAGATACATTTTCGACCGTCTCGATGACATGAAGCAGGTTATTTGTGCTCTTGTACACCTTATTGCACGCTTAGCATCACTGCTGTGACATGCAAATGAAGAACAAAGCGCACCAGCTGCTGGTGGAGCATGTAGAGCAAGGTCTTGGTTTTGAGTTCAAGGGTTCGAGGGTTCGTGCTGTCATAATAAGAAGTGTATGTAAGTCACAACAGCGCCTGTGAAATGCAGAGGAACACACGGCAATGTTGCTGCTGAAACAGCGTCTTAGGCACATCGCCGCCCTCTGCTGGCACATAATATGACCTACCCGTTCGTCTCCCATGCAGGTCAACATGCCCATTCTGGAAGGCACAGACGTTCAGGTGGAGAAGGCTGACCGGTGGGAGTTCATCAACCTGCTTAAAAAGATGCTGACGCTGGACGCAGGGAAACGGATCACGCCATTGGAGACTCTCAAACACCCATTCGTCACCATGGCTCACCTCTCTCACTACCCTCACAGTGCACAGTGAGTGTGTACAGGGCCGTCCCTCCGTCTCACACAGTCCAGCCTGTGTTCCAGCTCCGACGCGGGCAGGATGGTTTGCGTGTCGATCATTATGCAGGGCTGGGCACTCCATAATTTGCTTCTTTCGTGTAAAATGTATTCAGACAAGGAGCTAAGAATTCCAACTGGAAGCACACTAAAGTTGCATGCAAATGGAAGAAAACCCCAAAGAGCTCTTTTTAAGGAACGCCATCTTATTGTAACTTGCTGTAGCACAGTGCTGTAACTCACCTCTTTCTGTCTCACTGACTCTGTGTGTCACTCTCGTTGTCTGTCTCACTCTCTGTCTCTCTCACTTTGCAGTGTAAAGTCTTGCTTCCAGAACATGGAGATCTGTAAGCGGAGGTGCACGGGCTTCGACGGCAGCAGAGGCCTGTTCGGCAGTGGGGGTGTGGCTGGGGGCGGGGCTGGGGGCGGGGGCCAGCACCAACTCCAACCTCCCAGTCACCTTCAGCAGCCAGCCCGACCAACACAGCCAGGTGGGCCTGCCAGCACAAGCTTGTCGTGTGTTGCACCAGTATCCCCAAACCTACAGCTCACATTAAACACTGCAGGTGTTCAGATAAGAAATTACTCACCGGAAATGTGCTTTTCAGCTATGTTTGAAGGGTCTTGCCATTAAGTACATGTGCCCTGTTTGTTGGTTGTGTGTGTGTCCTCTGCCACGCACCCATCTCAGCCCATCGTCATCTCGGACACACTCCACCCCGCTGTCAGAATAATCACCATCTCCAGCGACACCGAGGGCAAGGACAATGCCAAGATCCTGCCCACCAGGTGCCCTCCCCACGAACTCCTTTGCTCCGCCTCCTGTGCCTCTGAGCTCTGTGTTTGCTCTGTGTTGAAACGGTCACCCTTCTGTTTGCTCACTTTGTGGATTTAAACACTCCTCCCTAGCTGCGGCGTGAACAAGCGGGTGGACGTCAACAGCTGTGTGACCGTGCGGGACTCGGACATCTGCAGCCCGCTCAGCCCCAGGCGCCTGCCCACCTTTGTGGAAAACGCCGCCACCCTGCCCAAGTCGCTGGCCATGGTCATCCCACCGGGTGAGTCCCACGCGCTCTGCCTCTCCCTCCCCTCCGGCTCTGTCGACAGGCCGCAGTCGTTGATCACTGTCTCGCATCTCCTTATAGAATAGAGCGCCGCGGCCTCCGGGATGGTCCAAAAAGACCTCGGTTGTGCCTTCTGCCAGAGCAGCCCTGCCCGGCGCCGAGAGACACAGAGCCGCGTCCTCCAAGTTTCAGCCTCTCTGAGCCAGGTAGAGCGTCTGTAGAGCAGTTTGCCTTCTCACGCTGCAGCTGCCGTCACACTTCACACTGCCCCATAGAAAATCTTATCTTCGCCCTGTTGTCTTATCCACATGCTGCAACCAGGTGTAGTCCAGAGAGTAGTTCAGCTGGGAGTATTGATATCTCACTGCCATTTTGTGTCTTGGCTCCTCCTACAGGTCCAGGATCTGTTGTGATCTCATGACAGTTCAGGAGGCAGATCCCCCTGGCACCAGTCCACCAGTCAGGAGGATCAACTCACTCCCTGCTCTTTTTTCAATTTGCACTCCTGTTACATTTGCACATTATATTTCTAATTCATTGCATACGTTCACTTTAATCGTAATTACACCAGATTCCTCATACATTCACTTTGCACATACAGTATGTTTACTTACTGCTGCATACACCACTTACTTGAATGTAAATTTCAGAGACCTCTATTTATTTTATTATATATATAAACAACTCAGCTATATTTTTTATCTTTACTATTGTACTTACCGTTACTATTGTACTATTCCTTTTTTTACTGTTTTAGTTAATGTTAATTTTAAGTAAATGTTTACCGCTGCACTATGGAGTCTGAGAGTAACGTAATTTCAATCCTGTGTATGTCCCGCACGTATCACAGATTTGACAATAAAGTAGACTTTGACTTTGAACTACCCCTCAGCAGGCTCTTCTTATCTGAAAAAAATGACTTTATTACAGAATTTCAATACTGCAGTGTCTGGGCTTTTTTGCTTGTTTGTTAGTCCATTTTTGTTTGTTTTAGCCTATTTTAGTATTTTGTTTTTATTAAATTATGTTTATTTCAGATGCATCATCTGTTTTATATATTTATTTTTATTTAACATTTATTCAACCAGGAGGAATCTCACTGAGTTACAATACCTCTTCTCCCAGGGAGTCCTGGCCAATATTTGCAGAACAAAACAATTATACACAATGACATACAATACTTCTATACACAACACAATTTCAGAGAGGGTAAGAAGCCTAGGTTTAAGACAGCTTGACGTTCATTCCAAACATAAGGCGCATACAATGAAAAAGCCATTGTCCCCAACTCAATCAATCAATCAATCAAATTTTATTTATATAGCACTTTTTACAACAGTTGTTGTCACAAAGCAGCTTTACAAGTGCCGAGTCCTAGCCCCCAGTGAGCAAGCCAAAGGCGACAGTGGCAAGGAAAAACTCCCTAGTTTTTTGCATGAGGAAGAAACCTTGAGAGGAACCAAGACTCAGGGGGGGAACCCATCCTCCTCTGGCCGACACCGCTCACCATGACCAACTCTGTTCTTTCTAATGGGCTATCTAAGAGCAACTTATTTTGTGATTTTGTATTATATAAATAAGATAAATTAGATTGAAATGGAAGTAGATTAGAAATATATAAAGGTATTTTCTCCATTAGGGCCTTTGCAATAAAAAATCAATACATGATACTTCCTACTAATAATTCTATCCACTGAATTTCTGTGACATTACATGTACACCGTATACGTCCTGTGTGTGGGGCGCCGAACTAATTCGTGTCTATTAAACTTTTGGCAAACACGTGACTTGGAGAAGCTTTTTAACAGTGTGTGATAATGCAGACACGAAATAAAGACGACTATTGTATTCTTCATCACAGCTGTGGCGTTATGGTGAAATATCTGATCGGTTAGAGCAGTTCTTAACCAATTAGATTGTGTGGCAGGAACTAACTCTTTTATAGATGTGTTAGCAATGTATTAATTTGGAGAGATTGCTGATAATGCTAGCTTGCTGCTAACGTTAGCAAGCATTTTATTGCTCAAAAATAACTTTATTATAGAATCTCTGTTCATGTCACGTTATAGCCTATGTCTTGTCATTCACTTGATCTTTTGTATGAAGCACACTGTTTTGCTTTTGACTGAAAGCAGTAATGGTTTAAAATGTTATTTGATGCCAAATGATAATAAACAAGTTCATATCTATGAAACTAGTGTTGTCAGTGAAGTTCATTTACAATAATTATAACAATTAAGTATTAATAATAAAAAAATCTCATAAGTATCTCTTAAGTTATTTGTAGCTGTGTAGTGATTAATACTGTAGCAGGAACCACATACCAAAATTATAGCAATAGCAAAAATGCCTTTATTAAAACAGAGATATCTCTGGGGATCTCACATTCTAACATCAGAGAGACCCAACAAGTGTTTGTACATGCCGTCTTTATATACGATTTCTCCACGCCCCAAACTCACAGATCTGCTTCTATGCCTTACATGGTATTGTTGTTCGAACAAACAAGTCTTCTCTCTTTGTCTCCAAACCTAACATCTCTTATACATATGGTTCCTGTCTCTGGACTGTCTGCTTGACCCGAGGTCACCATACATCAGGATGTCATACATTCATGTTTCACCCATGTCAGCATTATTAGTTCACCACTTCTGCTTGAGCAATCACCTTCTCGTTTAAACTCCTTACGCATCATGATTTCCTAAGGCCCTCTCTCGGGTTCACAGCTCGGACACATTTAAAACAATAGTTACATTTAATTCCTATATTATGTTTAAAGGGTAAGCAAAATATATTGTTGCTAATGCTAGTGCTAAGCAAAAGGATCCAAATCCAAAATCACAACAAAAGTTAAATTAACAAGTAAAAGCAACTGAGTAATTTTAAATTGAGTAAATTTAGTAATTTCAACTTTTGATTAGTTCACTCTATTTAAATCATATAAGTATGAATTGTATCCATACAACTCAATTATATTAGTTTTGACAGAAGCCATTACTTAATTTTTTTGAGGCAACGAGTTACCTCTGTTTTTTAAGTAGATTGAACTTATTAGGGTTAATTGGTTGCCTTGAAGTTTGCGGTGGGGAGCAAAGACACGCGGGACATGCCTACTTTTTTGGTAGCCTATCAGTATAGTTAATTATATTTCCTCTTATGTGACTGGATTATCCTGGATGATTTGCGTTAGCGTTTGGATAGCTCGTTAGCTGACCAGGGGGCTATTCCATGAAGCGAGCTTATGAAAGCGGCGCTTATTAGAGTGAGCCTCGCTTGAGTTAGCCAAACAGTTCACTTCCGTCTAGTTCCGTTCCACTAACGAAATCCAGATGCAACCTATTTCCACTAATTCAAGCCAGGCTTTTGTAATCGGCGAACATGCGCGTGCACACAGTATTTGCACAGCCTTACTAATCGATATTCGAAAAGGCAAGAAAATGTCGAAAGAGCTGAAGAAACGAGCAGCTTTTTTTTCCTTCTGCTGAACAGGAGCTACTCATACGTCTTTATGAGGAATATAAACACGTTATTATGAAGGAAGGCAACACATCCTGTATTAATAAAGCCAGAGAAGCTGCTTGGCATAATATTGCAGACAGATTAAATGGGTGAGCATATACACTACCGTTCAAAAGTTTGGGGTCACCTAGACAATTTTGTGTTTTCCCTGAAATCTCATACTTTTATTTATTAAATGAGTTGCAAAATGAATAGAAATATAGTCCAGACATTGACAAGGTAGAAATAATGTTTTTTTTTTTTATTTGAAATAATTTTCTACTTTAAACTTTGCTTTCGTCAAAGAATGCTCCCTTAGCAGCAATTACAGCATTGCAGACCTTTGGCATTTTAGCTGTTAATTTGCTGAGGTAATCTAGAGAAATTTCACCCCATGCTTCCAGAAGCCGCTCCCACAAGTTTGATTGGGTTAATGGGCACTTTTTTCGTACCATACGGTCAAGCTGCTCCCACAACAGCTCAATGGGGTTGAGATCTGGTGACTGCGCTGGCCACTCCATTACCAATAAAACACCAGCTGCCTGCTTCTTCTCTAAATAGTTTGTGCATAATTTGGAGGTGTGCTTTGGGTCATTGTCCTGTTGCAGGATGAAATTGGCTCCAATCAAGCGCTGTCCACAGGGTATGGCATGGTGTTGCAAAATGGAGTGATAGCCTTCCTTATTCAAAATCCCTTTTACCTTGTTCAAATCTGCCACTTTACCAGCACCAAAGCAACCCCAGACCATCACATTACCTCCACCATGTTTGACAGATGGTGTCAGGCACTCTTCCAGCATCTTTTCAGTTGTTCTGCGTCTCACAAATGTTCGTCTGTGTGATCCAAACACCTCAAACTTTGATTCATCTGTCCATAACACTTTTTTCCAATCTTCCTCTGTCCAATGTCTGTGTTCTTTTGCCCATATTAATCTTTTTATTTTATTAGCCAGATATGGCTTTTTCTTTGCCACTCTGCCCTGAAGGCCAGCATCCCGGAGTCGCCTCTTCACTGTAGACATTGACACTGGCGTTTTGCGGGTACTATTTAATGAAGCTGCCAGTTGAGGACCTGTGAGGCGTCGATTTCTCAAACTGGAGACTCTAATGTACTTGTCTTCTTGCTCAATTGTGCAGTGGGGCCTTCCACTTTTCCTTCTACTCTGGTTAGAGCCTGTCTGTGCTCTCCTCTGAAGGGAGTAGTACACACCATTGTAGGAAATCTTCAGTTTCTTGGCCATTTTGTGATTTTAATCGAACCAACAATTGTAATGCTCCAAATTCTCAACTAGCTCAAAGGAAGGTCAGTTTTATAGCTTCTCTAATCAGCAAAACTGTTTTCAGCTGTGCTAACCTACTTGCACAAGGGTTTTCAAGGGTTTTCTAAATATCCAATAGCCTCCTTACAGAGTTAGCAAACACAATGTACCATTAGAACACTGGAGTGATGGTTGTTGGAAATGGGTCTCCATACATCTATGTAGATATTGCATTAAAAACCAGATGTTTACAGCTAGAATAGTCATTTACCACATTAATAATGTATAGTGTATTTTTGATGCATTTAATGTTAGCTAAATTGAAAAAAAAAAAACTGCTTTTCTTTCAAAAATAAGAACATTTCTAAGTGACCCCAAACTTTTGAACGGTAGTGTAATTTAATCTATTCATTGGCATTTTAAAAGTGTTATAGTAAATTAATAATGTTAATAATTTCCTGATTTAAAAGTAACATGAGCAGGGTTAAGAGAACGTGGCAGCAGGTCAAGGTGAAATATAAAAATATACTCCAGAATGGTAAGTACAGTTGATTAGTCCAATGTGCAGGAAAAGGTAAAACACCATATTAAATAACTATATAAAATATTTTAGCAACCAGAAAGAAAACTGCTACTGCTGCTGCTGGTGGTGGGCCTCCTGTAGCAGCCCTCACTCCTGCAGAAGACCTTGCTTTAGAGCAAAACAGCGGACACCCCATCATTGTGGGAATTGAAGGAGGAACATCATCTGATCCTGTCTGTCCTCATGATACACAGCCTTATGTTAAAGGTAGGTTCAGTTGTTTCTCAGATTTTACATGTTTGTTCTTACAGGCTACATCATAGTATTATTGTATTCTTGATGACTACAGTGGTGGGGGGTGTGCGGACTCTTTTAGACCCTCCTGTATTTGACAATGATGTGAGTACCATAAACCAGCCTATTTCTTATGACTGAACCCTGAGGATCGTTAACATTTATGTGTCTTAATTTGTTGTTTGCAGGGGGAGATTGCCGGACCATCCAGGATGGTACAGGAGAATGAGGACACAGTGTCTGCCTGTTCTGTAAGGCGTGTGTGTCTATGTATCTGTCTGTTAATGTGCTGTGTGATCTCATGATTTGTGTTGTGTTTAAAGGAAATGGAAGAACAGAGAGAAGACCCTCAGGCCTCCATGTCCAGAGCTCACACCTCTGCAAGAGAACACGTGAGTAGTAGTTATGCAGTTCAACATGAATAAATACTTCTCAATCTTGACTATACTTCAGTCTTAAAGGAATATGAGATTAGTGAGATCTACAAAAGGTTCTTGCTCCAAGATATAGAATGTAAAAAAGCAGATCTGCAATACAAAAAACTAAAAATATGGAAGTTGGAGCTTGAAATAAAGAAAATGGAGAAAAATGTGAGTATTTGCAAAAAGGTCTCACTTTAATATGCTTGTTTTTGCAAGATAAGTAAATCAAAGTTTCTTCTGTCCACAGGCTCAGCAAGACAATTAATAAATTTCTCTTTCCAAAAAAAAAGCCGTCTTGTTTTATGTCAATAGTGTTAATGAACAAATGCAAACAAAATATTCCCTTAACCAAAGTAAGTGTTTGCATACATGTCCCTCACAGCTCTACCATCCATGTGGTCTGCAATTAAAATGCCATCTTCCCATTGCTCCAACTGCACTCTTGGCATTTCTTCTTTTTGCAGTATTGCCACATTGTGCAAAACTGCACAGGGTGCTACGATATCACAGGCTCTCTCAGGGGTGACTCTGAGATGGCGCAAGCAGTTAAATCTGCTCTTTAACTGTCCAAATGCCATCTCACTGCATGCCCTTGTCTTAGAATGTGCACGATTGAACCTCCTCTCTGCATCTGTTGTAGGGTCTGCATATGGGGTAAGGAGAAAAGGTTGGCAGGGGTAACCCCTATCCCTAAGCAATAAGCCAGGAAAAGCACCTACAATTATAAGGAGAAGAGTTAAACACTGAGGCCAAATCTGCACTATTTTGTGTGGTTGGAGTGTTTTTACCTTGGGCAAACCTCTGTGCCAGTGAGGAGGCACGAAATATTGTGCACCGAGCCGGGCCATTTTACCTCAATGTTGGAGAATAGAAATTGGCTGGTGCAAACCATTTAGAACAATGGCAAAAGTGACAAAGGGTGAAAGTTGTTCAAACCCATGAACTGACATGCTTTACATTTTCTGTTGGGTAGGCAAAACTTGCATGTACCTGTACATTGATGCTGTGAAATAATTTTTTGGTTCACATAGTCTGCCTCCATGGGTACAGATGGAGCCTTTATCCAGATGTGAGTACAGTCTATAGAACCAATGACATTTGAAAATCCTAGAGAATTCAATGCGTTTTGAATTGAATGAATTTTAGCATGAAATAGTTGATTAAGATGAATACAAAGCACTTTGGTAAGTGCTCTGGATAAGAGCATCTGTTAAAGTCATATACATTTAACTCCAGTGCCAGCCCCCTACTGCCTGACCGGATAAGCCTACACCATGATGGACATTACTACATCTTTTCCTTTTCTTTATTTTCTTTCTGTCTAAATTGTTGTTGTTGTCATGGTGAGCGGTGTCGGCCAGAGGAGGATGGGTTCCCCCCCTGAGTCTTGGTTCCTCTCAAGGTTTATTCCTCATGCAAAAAAACTATGGAGTTTTTCCTTGCCACTGTCGCCCTTGGCTTGCTCTCTGGGGGCTAGGACTCGGCACTTGTAAAGCTGCTTTGTGACAACAACTGTTGTAAAAAGCGCTATATAAATAAAATTTGATTGATTGATTGATTGACTCCAAGTTACTGATCAAACCAACACTACTTCTCATGAATACATGACAGCTGTTCTGAAAAGGATGGGAAGGATGCCTCTGTGACCAGGGAATTTGATGAATATATTAAGGAAACGCTTAAGCGCAAGGTAAACCTTTCGAATTTCGCGGCAGACCGTTGCCTTACTAAGATGTTATGCATCCCCAACACTGTACAGAAATGCATGACTGGCAAAGAAGCGCAAAGCGATACAGACCGTTTGGGGTTTGGTAAGAGCTTTACAACGTCTAGTGGTCTTCTCAATATATGGCTCCAGTAATTTACAAAGATATATAATACTGTGTCTTCTGAACAAATAAGTAGTCATCTGGAAAGCCCAGTGGATCTGTCCTGTCCTGGAATGACCTTGGAGCTGGTAGCATGAATGCTCTGCACACTATACACGCTCCCTCATCTACTGGATTCTCTACAAATGGGCATGCCATGGTCAATCAGCCTTCAGCCTTCACTGTTAGCTGCTCTTTTATAGCATACATTTTGGATTATTTGTATCACCTGTATGAAAATCTTGGTAAGGTAGTTGTCTGTGTCCATTTCCTTTTTGCACCATTAAGTTAACCACACATTTACATTATTTATACTGAACATATATAAATTGCAGAGTGATATGATTTGCTTGTAATTTGAACACAAAAGAGGAAGTATGGGGATAAATATATACCTAAAAGTATCCACCTAAATTACTCAGTATTAATAATTATTAATACTCAGGTACAAAGAATTGTATTTTTTGTGATATAGAGTTTATACTAATGTATGTTTCTGCACCATAACTGCGATTAGACACTGTATTCCATTTTACACTGACCTGAATTTGTGAAGATTAAACCAATACATTAAAATGTACAGAAACCTCACTGATTAACAATGAATATGTACTCTTAAGATCGAAATATATATTGCATTTGGAAATATAATTATTAAATTTTGATAATAACCTGCAATCATTCCAAAGTAATAATTACAGTACTCAATTAAATGTATAAAGATATGATATTATATGCTACATCCACAGCAATTTAATGGATAGAACTACAGTGGAACCTTGTTCCTCAATTCAGTTTCCCGGATGGCGAGACTGACATCACGCTGCTCAGCCAATAGAAGCGGTCCCGCTAAGCTAAGCCTCAACTCTAGCCTGGTACAGAGCAGGTTAGTTCAAACGTATATGTTGCTGTAGTAACTGAGCGAGGCTCAAGTCTCGCCTCTTTCGTGGAACCGAATTTGAGCAAAATGAGCCAGGCTTGTCTTAAAAAGCCCGGCTTACTGAGTTAGCTCGCTTTGTGGAATACCCCCCAGATCCTTGTTTCTTGTGTATGTGATAAATTACATTCTGCACAGTTACCTCAGGATATGTCAACAGAAAATAACAATCATAGAACAATATATATCTATAGTCACCATGACAACAGTTATCAAAAGTGCAAAAAGAGCAGAGCTCCTAGGTGTGTTAAACCTGATGTGATTCACTAAAATCTGTGCTCCTTATTTAAAAGGACTTCTGAGTTTAAGGATTTAGCTTTTTGCTAATTCAAAATGTTAAAAACGTTTGACTTTCTTCCTCTCTCTTTCATTTAGAGTGCAGGCACAGTAAGAAATGCACAAACATCTCCATCCTCAAGTAGAATCCATGTTGGGCTTTATTTTGGTCTGGAGGTCTGGCTGGCAGCTCTCATGTGGTCGGGAGGTTCTTCACAATCTCTCTTAGGCTCTTGCGGATATTGGAAGGTTGGTAACCAGCGCAGTCCAGCAGCGCGGGGCCCATGTGAGCATGAAGGGCTTGGCATAGGTGGACAGTGGCCCCTCTCACGCTTCCACCCCTCCCGTGGACCGTACCACTGTTGCTGGAGGTCCCCAGGAGCTACCAGAGCAGAGGGAGCACCTTCTGCTCAACCAGTTGTGGCTTGCAGGGGTAAAGTTCCCTAACCAGCTCTATAAAAAGGACATTTAAAAGGAACAATGATAAATAAATCAACCCTGGACAGCACTGGGTTATTACAGAAGCATTTTCTTAACCTAGAAAGATTTCATTCAAATAAAGTGACAGTATTTGGTAACTATGGTAACTCTCTGGAATGATTATTATCAATATTATAAATATTATTAATTAATATAGGAATTATAGTATTTCTGGTAAATCTTTTATCTTTTTTTATATCTGGCATCTCTTAGCATATCAGTGGAATGACTTTCTGAAAGAATAGTTTTTTGATAAATGTATTTGAAATTCAAGCCGGTTCATTTTGAACCATGCTCTGTCCTTTAACTACTGGGTCTGGAACTACACTGTGCATGCCCTACTGTAAATACAATGTGTGGTGCCACACACTGCCCTGTACTCGAGTATTTGTTTACAATATATGTCTACACATACATTTGTTTAATGAGTTAACATGGGGCATAGTGGATGGGATAAAAAATCCTCATCATGTATCCAAACATGAATCTCTACCTTGGATTTCAGAGTGTGGACAGTGTCCCTGATGGTTGCCAGGTCTTTGGCAGGGATGTACTTTTCCACCATCTTATCAAAGTCGTGGTGGGAGGACAGGAACAGCAGCATACGCCGGCCCAAGCGCCTGAGACGAGGAACAGACCCCAAAACAGGAGAGAACTGTGAGGGACCCGTAACTCACAGCACACTGACCATTTATCTTACCAGCACAATTTTACAAGGCTGTCTGTGTCTAGAAAACACGATAGTGCTTCTATTACTCTACAATTTAGCAGCATTTGCTGACTTCAGAGTATCAGACTAGGAGACTAAAAGAATCAGCAAAATATTACTATCTGGGAAACTGAATAAGCTTTGTAGAATTCTCGTTCTGATCCCAGTACTAACTTGGTTTCTTGTGAAGAGTCCTGTGCCAACTTGGAGACTGCAGGAATAATTCGCGGTGTGATGTCTTTCGCCCCAGACAATAAGCGGCCAGCACCAATCTTCTCTACCAAAGTAGCCAAGTGCCGAGCAGTACACTTTCTTACTGCAGCATTCAGATGACTTTTGAGGAAAACAGAAGGAAAAAAATAACTATTATAATAATAGTAATAACTATTAATCCATCCAATGTATACAGTACAACTTTTAACTTCTATAAAGAAACTTAAAACCCTTATGTATGATCTAATTGCACAATCAAATGATCATATTCTATTCGATTGCTTAGCTTGCACCAGTTAGTGTACATGTGTATTTTTAAACAGAAAATGTTTGTATGTCCTCTGTGAGCTAGCTAACTAGCCTATTTTTTAAGCATTGTGAATGGCAGTTTGGATCAGCAGAGCGGAGATGGAACACAATAAAAATAACATATAAGAGGATAAATAACTAAAAATATTGATATAGGCCAGGGCAATATTTTGAAAGAACATTGGAGAGGTAAAAACAGCAGCAAAAAACAACAGCCAAAATTAGTGCTGTGTTAGCTTCTTGTGACTGTTGTTGCTATCTGAAAGCCACAGTTTAAAGCTCACTGCATGCTAACTGACCAGAGTCCTCCAGCGAGAAGGGCGTTCATGCTCCGAATGGGGGTGCAGTTCTGCACCATGCTGTCCAGAGCTGTGTCCACGTCCTGCCTGATGAAGCCTTTGGACTCCGCTGCTTTGTGGAGGAGGACCTTAGCCGTAGCCTCCATTTCCTGGTCCATCCCTTTCTGCAGGCTGGAGTACAACTCCCTCAAGGACACCACCGCCGTGCGGGACACGCCAGAGCGCAGGTTCAGCACCTGCAGGAAAGACGACGTTCCAGCTCGTTTTAGCCACATCCAACACTGCCACCGCCATCTTAATAAGTATAATCCACCACTGCAATGTGTTATGTAGGCGGAAATACCTTAATCACTAATTACAGTTAGATATTCCATCTGAATTTCAATTAGATGAGAAATGTTTTTATCAAAAAAGAATTTCAAAGTACTATGCAAAATCTGCCTTGACTGTCAGCAACATCACCTGTAATGTGTACATGCTGATGGCATGTTTGTATTCTGTCTATCCACTGATGTTTGCACTGGACATACACGGACATCAGTGGGTTGTGCCTCTTCGGTAATGGTAGACCTTGATCTGATTGTTCTCGTCCAGGCCGAGCTGGACCAGCCCATTGGTGGGTGGGGCAGCTGGGTAGCGTGTGAAGAGAGGCCTGGGCAGAGGTTCAGGAGAGTACAAGGGTGCAAGAGAGTGTGTGTGAAAATATGATGCATTCTGTTCCCGTACTGGTTTGTGTGTGATACATACATGTGTATAAGCTGAGGGGGAGAGAGAGATTGTGAAAGGATACACATTTGGGTCTTTGCGTTGTGATTCCAGCCACCTTTTGTTGTCTTCAATCAGTCTCTGCAGCCTCTGGCTATCTAGCTCAGAGGAGAGACTACACACACACACACACACACACACACACACACACACACACACACACACACACACACACACACACACATGATGGAAAAGCACTGTATGAGTTCATCAATTTTCCTTTCAAAATCAACAGCAGCACTGACCCTGTGAGTGAGAGTGAGAGATTGTGAGCGAGCCTGCACAGGTGTGCAAGTGTGTGTAGTCACCTTGCTGGAGTGTATCCACTATATGCTCTGGTAGCCCTCATGGGATAGCGGGCACTGGTATCCATGGAAACTCCTAAAATCAGAGCAGTCTTAATACAGGTAGTGTGGTATAGATTGAAGCTAATCTGAAGCAGGTCTCTACACTGCATCACACTTGCACTGGAAAAGATCGGCATTATCCAAGCACAGAAAATCAATGGAGGTCATCAACTATGCAAAAAAGGCTATAAATCCAGCAGTGACTGGTTTGTGCTTGAGGGAGAGGCAGAAGTTTTCTATTTGTATTTTAAAGGTTTTACGAGTGATGAAGAAATGAAGCATTAGTGAAAGTTACTGCAGCCCACTGAGGTGACCACTGCTCATCACTGCTAATGTTTGGGGTGTGTCTGTCTCTACGTACCAGGGAAGAGTTTGCTCCAGTGGGAGTTCAAATGAAGGTCAGACCCGTGTGTTTTTGGGACAGAACAGTGTAAGAAACTGTTCTGATTGGCCAATGAAGAGGAGGCGGGGCTTGGTGTCCATGCCCAGGACGGGGCAGGAGGGAAGGAGGAGGACGGAGGTGGCTGAGGGAGGGGCTGGACGGTCCTCCCAGTGAGAGATCCCAGTGCACCCAGCACTGTGTTCAGCTGGCCAGAGATCTGCTGCAGGGACTCTGCTAACTGCTGCACTTTCACTGGCACTGCATGTGCTGAAACAGAGAGGAAGACCAGGGTTTGGGTGTATTACTGCTAGAGAGATAAAAACATCAGACAACTATGAACCAACAAGACCAGAGTGGACTCTAGAGCTGCTTACAGTTGTGGGCAAATTTTTAGTTTTCACAGTTTGCTTCCTCAGTTTATTTTTTTAAGAACCTTTTGTCAAATGTTTATGTGATATAATGAAGTACAATTATTAACAGTCCATAATTGTTTGTTGCTAAACTGCTCCTGAATCGTTGGGAGAAGTTGTTCTGGAAGGATGTTTTGATACCTTCCCTTATTCATGGCTGTGCTTTGCTTAGGCAACATTGGGAGTGACCCCACACTTTGATGGTGTGAGGAGGCTCATAGCTGCCTCCTCTGTAGGAGACGCTCCTGTAGGAGACGCTCCCTGAAGCCTCCTTCATGCAACTTGAAGCACTCTCCCCAAAGTCCTTAGTGACTGGATAAATGGTTGATTGGGGTGCATCGTACAAGCCGCACTGTCCTTGCCTGTGAAACCCTTTTGATGCAATGATGACTGAACGTGTTTCCTTGGAGGTGACCATGGTTAACAGGAGAAAACGTAAACGCACCACTACCCTTTTAAAGCAACCAGTCTTCTCTTCTAATCTGCATGACGGATTGATGTCAGCTGTCTTATCCTCATCAACTTTTTATCTCCTGAGCTAACGAGATCATCACTGAAATGATCTCCATTAACTGAAATGGAGGAGCCGTAATGCAATAATTTTGTATTGTAATTTTGTATTGTAAAAGGTCATTTTCATCACAGGGAATGACTTTGCAATTAATTGCAATTCATCTAATCACTCTTCACAATCTAGAATCAATACAAATTGCCACCATAAAAAAAACTATGGCAGTAAACTTTGTGAAAACCAAAATTAGTGCCTTCTCAAAATGTCTGCCCGTGTGTGCGTGTTGTGCATTCAGAGTTTGTCTCTCACTCGTCTCCTCTTGGCCATACTCGTCTCTGCTCGTCTCTGAGTCTCTGACATCAAATGAGACTCTCCGATCTCCCACCAGCCGCTCGCCTTCATCACATGACAGCTGAGAAAAACATTGTAAAGCCCAGGTAGGTATTAATGTGGGTTTGTACGTAAGTGTGTGGGTGCAGGCACACGCGTGTGTGTGTGTGTGTGTGTGTGTGTGTGTGTGTGTGTGTGTATGTTACCTCCTCTGCCAGTGACGTCTCCAGCTGGCTGAGTCTCTCCTCTTTCTTTCTCAGGAGCGTGTGGTCCTTCTGGACCGTCTCCCTCAGCTTCTCCTGCTCACTCACCTCCTACAGCACAGGGGAGCAGAACATCTAAGAGGAACTACACTCATGCTTCCTACTGTCTCCTATCTGACCTGGCTACATGGCTGTAGGCCCTGCAAGACCTAACGTGCTTAGACCCACCACGGCACTGAAACCGTCTAAAGTAGTCTTAAAATCTCTTAATATTCTCAGATAAAGGTCAATCACTCTCCTGGTTCAAATCCTACCTGAACAATCGTTACCAATTTGTACTTGAAAATAATGAATGCTCATAAGGATCTGTATTGGGTCCCATGTTATTCTATTATATATGCTAGCAAGCATTTGTAGGCATGGTATTAGCTTCCATTGCTATGCAGATGATACTCAATTATATATATCTTCTAATTTGGATGATGTCAATACTACTACCAAAACTGACAACTGCATCCAAGAAATAAAGAACTGGATGGCGTCTAATTTTCTTCTTCTAAATTCTGATAAGACTGAGGTGTTACTTCTTGGATCCAAGACTGCAAGAAGCAATTGGTCGAATCTTCTTATTACACTAGATGGCTTTTCAGTAACACCTGAATCTCCTGCTAAAAGTTTAGGTGTCTCTAGTGATTTGGATCTTT
>NW_027506866.1:252500-307500 GCF_052324685.1 Brachyhypopomus gauderio | reverse complement strand
GTGAGGGAGAGTGAAGAACATCGTGGCCACCTCATACTGCAGTCCCCCTTTCAGGATGTCCAGGTCCAAGTGTATGTTCTGCAACAGGTCTGATGACCCTAGCAGACTCTACGTACACACAAACACACACCGCAACACGGATACAGAAAATCATTCCTCATACTTTACGGCACTGTAAAGACTACAAAGGTGACAGTGAGCTAAAAATCAGAGCATTATATTCTAGCAGGTGTTTTCACCTCATGGACAGACGCCGCCTTCTGCTCTTCATCCTCCTCCTCTTCATCCACCTCCAGATCTGAATTAAATATGGGCGGAGCCAGACTCTCCAGCTGTCGTCCTCTTAGCGAATGCAAATTTGCTCCGGATACATCCTAAGATACACACCATCATACGCTCTACACCTCTGCCATGAACTCAGACCTCCATCACTTCAAAGTCAATTTGGTAAAAGCTAAACTTTGCAGAGGAGTGACGTGTTCTTTTACCTCCAGTGACGTATGTAGGGTTTGTTCTTACACCACCTTATAAAAGTATACAATGAGGTTTCATTCCCCTACTAGAGGATATAGACTGTACATGTTCACCCCTACTAGAGGATATAGACAGTACATGTTCACCCCTACTAGAGGATATAGACAGTACATTTACCCCTACTAGAGGATATAGACCGTACATGTTCACCCCTACTAGAGGATATAGACCGTACATTTACCCCTAGTGAGGACTTTAAAGGATGAAGGTCTGTGGAGTTGCCCAGGGAACCTCGCAGTCCTGGAACTGAAAGGTCACACATCCCTCTCAGTGGAGCCAGAGGAGCCAGCAGCTGAGAGACAGTGATAGAGTGAGTGAGTGTGTGAGTGTGTGTGTGTGTGAGAGAGAGAGAGAGAGAGAGAGAGAGAAAGAGAGAGAGAGCGCTTTAGCAGAATGGCACACCCAATTTAGCTTTCTTTCTCCTTTCTGCTCAACTTTAGGCGACTGCTGTCCTAAATCTTTTGATATACTTCGATGAGCAAATAATTGTTCAATTCATTTCAGTGTTATTAGAAACACAGCAGTCAAGAATGTGTAGAATGGAAGAGAAAGTGTGACAAATATAACTGCTGTGTAACAAAATACATTTTAGGGTACACAGATCCAAACTCACTCTTGGGGCCTTCAGTCCCTCTGGTTCCTTCTTTTTTTTCTCCTTCTTCTTCTTCTTCTTCTTCTCCTTGTTCTTTGTGGTTCCTGTGGAGGCGGAGCCTGAGATGGCAGAGGCAGTCCGGCCGTGGTGAGCACGCTCCCGCTCCTGGGCCACTAGTTGGCGGTAGTGCTCATCACAGGGGTGGTCCCAGGTGGACTGGCCCGTGGAGAAGTTGAAGTAATAAACTTCTCCAGTCACATCCTGACTGGAGTAGGAAAGGGAGACAAGCTCATCAGATAAACACACACATAAAAACACATGACATGTAGACAAGCCTAGGTTCTCCAGCACAGGACTGTCCACAAAGGTGTCAACAGGACAACATCTGAAACACTGAGTGGTGCTCTGGGTCTCATTGCTCAGATTAATAGTGCCAGAAGGCCAAGTCTACAAGCAAATCTGCTGCATAGAGTGATGAAATATTCATTTTATACTTTGCAATTGTTAGTTTCGGGGACAACTAACATTAAATATCTCCTGGATCTTGTGTGTTTTATGTATGAAGGTACTGACACCACTGTCACACCTGACAATAAGGTCATACTTTCCCCCAAACCATTTGAATACAGAATCCAAAAATGATTTCATATGTTAAAATGTGTCTGATCTTTCATGTCACATCAAACTCCCCAACTTCAAAAATCCTCTTCTGCCTGTTATATTTTCTCTTGCCCAGTCTTATTTCCCAGTCAAATTATTCAGTCTTCCCCAGACTTACAGTTCCATGGTCTTTAAAAAAAAGTTGAGCTGTCTAATTTGCTCATCTAATCACCTAGGTCATAAGTGATTTAATGCCCACTTCTTGCAAGCTTCCAGAGAGTCCATGTGACATTCACAATAAAGTCCTGATGCATCCTACTTATATAAATGGTATTTAAAATTATAACTGAGTTACAGGGGACAAAGGGCCTTGGTACGTCAGGTAATCGAGAACCTGAATGAACGAGCCAGCATGAATGAGACGTAGAGTTCTTGGAATGGAAGCCATTCCTCAATTAAGGGCACATTAGAGTATGCTTGGATTTTTCTAAAAGTAACCGACGCTCACACCAACGCTCACTGCTCTGTGTGTAAGGATAAGAAAACTGTTTCATTATGGGTGACTGTATGAGAATGAGCTTGTCCTACCAGGGTTTCCATTCAGGAGGTAGTGGGGCTACAGCCACCTCTCTGGCCAGCCATAGGAGCTCTGGCTCCCTCTCAGGGTCAATGCCAATTTGTCTGGCAAAATCATGGATATCTGAGGAGCAATACAGATAAGAAGAATATACCCACAATCAGTATGATATTTTCAAATCAAGACAAAATCCCACAAATTCAAATATTTAAGTCCATAATGCATGGAGATTGATTCTATGTTATAAAGTGTAGCTATAGCTTGGATGAACATACAGGAGTCCCAACTGGAACTGTGTAGTTAATATTATTATTATTATATTATTATATATTATTAAGTTATTATGTCAATGTTATAATTTAGTTTTTAAATGGTGGAACTGTTGTAGCTTGTAGACTTTATCAATGGTGGATATTAAATGATACCATTTCAGTAACATATATTAAAGTTCAGGGCCGGAGTTCAGGGCCACTTTTTCAGCCCGGGAGTTTCATGCCCAAATCCGGCCCAAAATTATTTTTCCATCCCAATCGGCCCAAACTAGAGATTGACATGAGCCGGCCCATCGAGAATCCTCCCGAATCTCCCGATTAGCCACTCCGGCTCTGTTAAAGTTTTATCCGGGGTCCTAAACTGTAACAGGTAGTATGCGACAGCTAATGTACCTTGTTCAGATGGGATATAATTCTCATCATAATCCTCTTCCAGGATCAACTGGTCTCCAACTGGTCTCTGAAGGGCATCTGCTGTCATGTTGATTGAACATTAAGAAAAAGATTATGAATAACAGTGCAGTAGACAGATCACCTCGCCATATTGTCTCTAAACTCTCCGTGGTACCGTTCGCTAGGCTAACCTAACTAACTAGCCAATAATAGAATTCCATAGCAATAATAGCGTCCATAGCAACCGTAGCATTCCACACAAAGCAACGTTATACCCAAAATACCCAAATACCCACCATCAGGCTGGAGGTTGACTGGATCCATCTGTCTCAGGACCTCGCCTTGAACATGGGGCTGAGCAAGGTGTCTCTGCCTCTCCATGTCAGGGCCTAAATGCAAAACACCAACCCAGGGCACAGAGGAATGTGTACTGTTAAGATCATCAGGTCTATAAGAAGGGCTACAGTGCCATTTGAATTCATTACAATGTTGAAGAATATGTCATGTCATATTTTCTGATAAAACTGATGTTTTACTGGTCAGGTCATGTGCAGAAAGCTGATGGTTCTGCACCTCTGCCAGTCCTTACAAACAAATGTAATAAATGTTTTTTTCTACTTCATCATGCATGATTATTTGGTTTGTTGAATACGCATGAAATCTTCAGTGTTACACAGTACCAGTGTGGAGTGGTCCTTCTACAGGGGTGTTAACATGGCCGACATCTGAGGGTCCCGCCGTCCTTCTGTGAGGGAAGGGTGCTGGTCCACAGGGATCCGTGTGGATCACTGTCGCTTGGTTGTAGGGCACACCTGAAAATCCCACAGCAGGTAAAGTGAAACCCAGCACGCCTCCCAGTGAGGCTCAAATGCCTTGTAAGTGTTTCCCAATGAACAAGTGATTATAAGAAGGGCTATGGTGCCATGTGATGTCATCAGAATGTGGGGAGAATGCTTAAGAATTTGTGATGTCATGTTAGAAATCTGTTTCTTTTTAAAAATGTTTATTTTTATTTGCTTTTTCCATGGTCAAAGAAATCAAAGAAATAACCCATGGTCTATTAATTATATTATCCTGTACCATGTGTAAATGTAAAATAAAGATCTTGACAGTTGACAGTAGAATAAATATACATGTTATTTTTCTGAACCTTAGAAACCTACTACATAAATGTGTATATTTAATTTTTAATTATTATGAATAAGCCTATGGAAACTCATAAGAACTAAATATACTGTCTTACATAGAAGTATAAAATTATGTATAGTATATGAAAATGTATTTTTCTCACCATGAGTGGTAAAACCTGGTGTGTCTATGAAGTTCTTCTGTTCCTGTCCAGGCCTTGGCTGGTCGGTTCTCCTGTGGAAAAAACTCATTCTCAAGATAAAAAATTAGAAAGAATAGAAAGATAGAAAGATATACAACAAATAGACAGATCTGGGATTGTAAATTAAATATTATTTGTAAGATTTGTAATGTTTGTAAGTATTGTAAATCACAGCAAAATGTCATGCGACTACTTCTCAGCTTTTCAGCATCGAAATTGAAATCCAAACATTCCACCTTCCCAACGAAACATTCTAATCCAAACATTCCAAAGTTGAGTAGCACGTCATATCACAATTTCCTATTTTTTTAACCAAAACACCAAATCAGCCAGGCTGCTACAATAACCTGATGCAGCCTGGCTTGTACCCAAAGGGTTCATACCAGAGACCGTATATATATCAGTAGCGAACCGTGACCATTAAAAGTGGGCCCCCCTTTCCTAATTAACTGCAATAAATAAAAAATAAAAAACTGAGACGACAGTACAGCTTTAGAAACGCAATAAACAATAATATCTGTACTAGATAACTTTTTAAGCAAAATAAGGTTCCAACAATATGGTCCACAGCTCCGTGATCCTCTTTGTAAACAACGCGCACGTCAGCTAGCGTCGCCACAGCGGGCGGAAATTATCATACAGTTAAGCCCGCCCACTAAGAGGGAAGATATGATTGGTCAATTTTACTGTCATTTGAAACTAGGTGCACGCACCACTTCCTCGTTTGGTGTAAGGATGTAACCATATTTCCGGTTGGTATGCGGAAGTGCAGATGTTTATGGCCGAGTCTATGAAATTCACAAGGTGCCTGTTGGAGTTCCCGAAGTTTACCGTCAACGATGTGCGTCGTATTGTCAGAGCATCAAGTACAACGCCACAGAGTACACTTGAAAAGGGTTTCAAGTTCTACGTTTCATCCTACCTCTGCAATTTTGAAGGTAAGTGGCTGACGCTAGTTAGCTAGCTAGCCTGAGGTGGCAGTCTAATGAAGTGATGTTGTTTTTAGTAACGAACCGACCTGTCCTAGTACTAGAAATGCCTTTTAAAAACATGTTTGTATTTCTGATGGAAGTATCAGGCAAAAGTAAGGCTAACGAGATAACAGTGAGGGCTCACTGCTACAGATCTATGAAGAAAACATACGCCACACCAGCTGAGAGTAGGACTGGTTAAAATGACACGAGTTCTGTTCAGTGTCACGTTCAAAGTTCTGTTGAACAAGTTCAAAAGTTAGTTCAACACAAGTTCAATCTTTTATCCTTGCTCTTACTTCACGTAAGCTGTGATAGCCATAGGCATTGGTTTTCAAAGCTTACAATGGTAGCCAAATGCAGAGTAGCTGAGTGGGAATCATTAGCAGTCTGTTTTGCCTATAGTAAACAAATGGGAGTTTATTTTACAGTTCGAGCTATTGTTATCTACCTCTATGACTCAAAAGCAGAATATAGTCCACCTCAGCTATTCTTCAAACTGCATTTTCTAAAATCTGCCAATCTGTCTTTCAAATCTTTTATCTTCTTTATTAACATATGGCTTCAACACTTACACCTATTAACATATTCTGATAACACTCTTCAAGAAGCAGTTGAAGTAAAACCTGCACTGTTCTGTTGTTGGTGGTGGAAACAACAAAATAATATAAATATAAGTAGGCCTGTTTCACTCCTATGTGTAAGCATTTCATCTGGAGTGAAAATGAAGTTTAAATCTAAAATATATTTTATAGTTTATAGTTGCTCAGTGAACTAGTAGATTGAACCATGCACAACACTGTAGAATAGAAAGACAGTATAGCCAAGTGTTTTAAGAGTGATGCAAAACAGCACAAACGTTACATGAGACAATAGACAAGTGACATTCCCCACTAACAACATGATGGGACAGAAATTGCGCCTATTGACATTGCTGAAGTCTTCTTTTCAAGATATTACATTTTGCCTCTTGTGTATTTCAGATGACATTACGTGATTCAATGCCAGTTGTGCTCATTAACAGCAACTGCTCTTGTGTTGCTGGTTGCGGAATCTGCAACCACTTGGTTGCATTGCTTTTCCAGACTGCTCATTATTCTGAATCTGGCATGTCTGTCGTGCCTCCTGTCCTTTCATGCACACAGACAGAACAGAAGTGGCATAAACCACCAACAATGGTTTGTCTTATTTCATTATTTAATGTTAGTTAATGTATCACAGTCACTTTACTAACACCATCTTTTAAATTAATAGGGGGTGAAGCCTGGACCCGTGGATGCCATGGTTGTCCTAAAGCCAAAACCAGGTGCTACTACAGCCAGTGGAGTTAGGTATGTAGTACCAAATTTAATAGGCAGATTACAGTGTGTGGTAAAAAATAAATGCTTTTGATCATCTGATAAGACCCTGTTCTCTTCAAAATTTAATTTAGCCTCGTTGTACTTCAGATGACATGTGATATGTGATTCACAATCAGTTGTGCTGGTGAACAGATTACAATGTGTAAAAATAAATGTTATTCACTCTTCTTTTAGTACACTTTTCAAGGGCTACAGCGGTGAGCTCCCACACCGGGCCACCCTCAATCCTGGACCAGTCTACGCTGGAATGAAAGCAGATTCTCTTCCACTCATCTGCACAATGAACATCTCGCCTGACAAGCCACTTGTAGACTCCATCTTTGGGAAGATACAAGTTGGCAGTGTACTGTCCTATCAACAACCACCACATCCATCTGACAGTGTTGTCATACATGAGGATGCACCCCCATTCCCGAGTCTGCCACTAGAATGTTACCATCTAAGCCCACCTGAATATTCATTTGTGCCAACACACCAAGAACAGCTACACCTAAGCTCACTTTCTGTGACCTTGTCACAGTCACACCTTATTGAGGAGGCAACAAGATCCCAAAGTGCTACACCTGAGTGGCATTCACTTAGGAGAGAAAGAGTGACTGCCTCACATTTCAGAGAGGTGAGCCACGTTAGAGGTCCAGGTGCTGCAGAAAGCCTGGCAGAAAGGATAATCCGAGGGATACGACAAGCAGCACACATGAAGAGGGGACTTGAAATGGAAACGGGGGCCTTAAAGGACTATGCAGTTCTGAAAAACTTGAACTTGACCAAGTGTGGGCTAGTGATTCATCCAGATGCATCTTGGCTGGGTGCATCACCTGATGGACTTGTATGTGACCCACTTGAGCGTCCATCATTTGGGCTTGTTGAAATTAAGTGCCCAAATGCACAAAGCTATGTAGACTGCAAATTCCTCAAAGTGGCACAAGGCCTACACAGATTGAAGGAGAGCCATTGTTATTATTGGCAAATCCAGGGCCAGTTATTGATTACTGGTATGCAGTGGTGTGATTTAGTTATCTGTGCCCATGATGATATTTTTGTGCAGCGAGTTTACAGAGATAGCAGTGTATTAGAAGAGGTGAAAAGGAGGTGTGACATGTTTTTCTTTAACACTTACATGCCAAAATACCTCTCTATGCCCAAGCAATAGAAAATCATAATGAAGACATGAACTCATGAACAATTAAAACAATTTCAAATTATTCTGTCAATTGTATTACTATTGTATTCATTTCATTTTTACGAATACAGTAAAAGTTAAGAAATACATAATGTTGTATTGTGTTGTCAATTTTACATATAAAAGTGAAAGCATTTTATACTATTTATCATATTGCACTGTACCTTAACATTGCAGCCAATATTTACAGACTAGCATGACCTAAAGCAGGGGTCGGCAAGCTTTTTGACTCGGAGCCACAAAAGCAAAATAATTGGAAATTTATTTCAGTGACGATGACATGTCACTCAAGCGAACCGAAACTAAATACTGGACATTTGTGAAATTCCACCCGAACATTTTTTAAGTCTCAAAAATATTATACGTTAATTAAATACTCATTAATTCTATTCAAAAGCTGAGTTGCATGCGGCTCTGGAGCCGCGGGTTGCCGACCCCTGACCTTAAAGGGATCATTTTAAGGTTAGAGAAAATATAAAATAATAATAAATCACCATCATTCACATTACATCATCTGTCTAATTCTGGATTGAGATTAGCCATTGTTTGCCCAGGCTTTTACCAAGGGGCCATTTTGATAATTCACCAAAAGACAGGCAACAGTAAAAATTTGGTTTATGCTCCCTGTGATTGAAAGGGGGATCACTGTGCTGAATATTTTATGTTCTTTGACTCCGCGAATCACACGCTCAACATGGACTCTCAGTCTTGCAATGGACTGTGACGTTCTGATCTCTGACCTAGACAGTTGAGCTCTCTTTGACAGAAACGTGGGTATGTGGACTTTGCATGGAATGCAGTCTTCAACAAGGAAACCCTTGTCCACCATGATGGCCATAGATGGGTCAAGGAGGGCCACAATGCCAGACTGCTTTAAGATCTCTTTATCACTGATAGCACCTTGATAAAGAGAAGACACAAAGGTCACTGCGCCATGAGGGGCTATCCCAATCAACCCTTTGAATGTACAGTGTGATTTATAAGTGGAAAACACTTCACTCTGGAGGAGAAGGGAATTTGGAGTTTGACATCTCAGTTCTGTGCAATCTAAAATTATTTGAGTGTCAGCGTAGTCCTGAAACACATCTGGGAGGTGAGTTTTCACAGTGTCCACATCTAACCAAATAGAAACAGCTCCCAATACAGTATAAAGCAAGTTGGCCCAGGTGTTAATAATACGACTAACAGTTGACCGATGTATTCTAAATCTGTGGGCCAAATCCTTTTGCATCAGTCCCAATGACAGGTAGTTCATGAAGAGAAAAAACTCATCAATTGGTTGAAGAACCTGGGGAAAAAATACATTATCCTATTGTCATATTACATTATGACTATCAAAACTTCTTTTGATGTAAAGATTAATTTGAAAATGATGACATAACATGCTTTGTATGTTCAAACGTTATTTTATTTTTTCCCTGTGCAAAATAAGATTTCGCTACCAGAATGCGTTACTATTTTGCATATTGAGGCTACTAAACCAATCAGCTTGAAGTCGCCATATTACGCCCTCTGACGTTTCTAGAAAGTAAACAGGAAACTAACGAGCTAACTGTGATGCCCGCTGTTCGTTTACAGAGGGCCACGCAGTTATAATTCAGCTCAATACCAGTTTCAAATGACAGCTAAATTGACTAATCATATCTTCCGTCTTAATGGGCGAGCTTAACTGTAGCCCGCTGTGGCGACGCTAGCTGTCGTTAGCGTACCACCGTTAGATAGTTTCCACTCGCGTTGTTTACATATTCCGCTCCCGAGGAACACGGAGCTGTGAACCTTATTTTGTTGGTACCTTATTTTTGCTTATCTAGTACATATGTTATTGGTTTATTGCGTTTTTAAAGCTGTAATGTCGTCTCAATTTTTATTATTTATTATTTTTTAATGGCTTAGGTGCACGCACCACTTCGTCGTTTGGTGTAAGGATGGTACCATATTTCCGGTTGGTATGCGGAAGTGCAGATGTTTATGGCCGAGTCTATGAAATTCACAAGGTGCCTGTTGGAGTTACCGAAGTTTACCGTCAACGATGTGCGTCGTATTGTCAGAGCATCAAGTACAACGCCACAGAGTACACTTGAAAAGGGTTTCAAGTTCTACGTTTCATCCTACCTCTGCAATTTTGAAGGTAAGTGGCTGACGCTAGTTAGCTAGCTAGCCTGAGGTGGCAGTCTAATGAAGTGATGTTGTTTTTAGTAACGAACCGACCTGTCCTAGTACTAGAAATGCCTTTTAAAAACATGTTTGTATTTCTGATGGAAGTATCAGGCAAAAGTAAGGCTAACGAGATAACAGTGAGGGCTCACTGCTACAGATCTATGAAGAAAACAGATACACCACACCAGCTGAGAGTTGGACTGGTTAAAATGACACGAGTTCTGTTCAGTGTCACGTTCAAAGTTCTGTTGAACAAGTTCAAAAGTTAGTTCAACACAAGTTCAATCTTTTATCCTTGCTCTTACTTCACGTAAGCTGTGATAGCCATAGGCATTGGTTTTCAAAGCTTACAATGGTAGCCAAATGCAGAGTAGCTGAGTGGGAATCATTAGCAGTCTGTTTTGCCTATAGTAAACAAATGGGAGTTTATTTTACAGTTCGAGCTATTGTTATCTACCTCTATGACTCAAAAGCAGAATATAGTCCACCTCAGCTATTCTTCAAACAGCATTTTCTAAAATCTGTCAATCTGTCTTCCATATCTTTTATCTTCTTTATTAACATATGGCTTCAACACTTACACCTATTAACATATTCTGATAACAGTCTTCAAGAAGCAGTTGAAGTAAAACCTGCACTGTTCTGTTGTTGGTGGTGGAAACAACAAAATAATATAAATATAAGTAGGCCTGTTTCACTCCTATGTGTAAGCATTTCATCTGGAGTGAAAATGAAGTTTAAATCTAAAATATAGTTTATAGTTGCTCAGTGAACTAGTAGATTGAACCATGCACAACACTGTAGAATAGAACGACAGTATAGCCAAGTGTTTTAAGAGTGATGCAAAACAGCACAAACGTTACATGAGACAATAGACAAGTGACATTCACCACTAACAACATGATGGGGCAGAAATTGCGCCTATTGACATTGCTCAAGTCTTCTTTTCAAGATATTACATTTTGCCTCTTGTGTATTTCAGATGACATTACGTGATTCAATGCCAGTTGTGCTCATTAACAGCAACTGCTCTTGTGTTGCTGGTTGCGGAATCTGCAACCACTTGGTTGCATTGCTTTTCCAGACTGCTCATTATTCTGAATCTGGCATGTCTGTCGTGCCTCCTGTCCTTTCATGCACACAGACAGAACAGAAGTGGCATAAACCACCAACAATGGTTTGTCTTATTTCATTATTTAATGTTAGTTAATGTATCACAGTCACTTTACTAACACCATCTTTTAAATTAATAGGGGGTGAAGCCTGGACCCGTGGATGCCATGGTTGTCCTAAAGCCAAAACCAGGTGCTACTACAGCCAGTGGAGTTAGGTATGTAGTACCAAATTTAATAGGCAGATTACAGTGTGTGGTAAAAAAATTAATGCTTTTGATCATCTGATAAGACCCTGTTCTCTTCAAAATTTAATTTAGCCTCGTTGTACTTCAGATGACATGTGATATGTGATTCACAATCAGTTGTGCTGGTGAACAGATTACAATGTGTAAAAATAAATGTTATTCACTCTTCTTTTAGTACACTTTTCAAGGGCTACAGCGGTGAGCTCCCACACCGGGCCACCCTCAATCCTGGACCAGTCTACGCTGGAATGAAAGCAGATTCTCTTCCACTCATCTGCACAATGAACATCTCTGCATTCTGCAGAAAGCCTGGCAGAAAGGATAATCCGAGGGACACGACAAACAGCACACATGAAGAGGGGACTTGAAATGGAAACGGGGGCCTTAAAGGACTATGCAGTTCTGAAAAACTTGAACTTGACCCACTTGAGCGTCCATCATTTGGGCTTGTTGAAATTAAGTGCCCAAATGCACAAAGCTATGTAGACTGCAAATTCCTCAAAGTGGCACAAGGCCTACACAGATTGAAGGAGAGCCATTGTTATTATTGGCAAATCCAGGGCCAGTTATTGATTACTGGTATGCAGTGGTGTGATTTAGTTATCTGTGCCCATGATGATATTTTTGTGCAGCGAGTTTACAGAGATAGCAGTGTATTAGAAGAGGTGAAAAGGAGGTGTCACATGTTTTTCTTTAACACTTACATGCCAAAATACCTCTCTATGCCCAAGCAATAGAAAATCATAATGAACTCATGAACAATTAAAACAATTTCAAATTATTCTGTCAATTGTATTACTATTGTATTCATTTCATTTTTACAAATACAGTAAAAGTTAAGAAATACATAATGTTGTATTGTGTTGTCAATTTTACATATAAAAGTGAAAGCATTTTATACTATTTATCATATTGCACTGTACCTTAACATTGCAGCCAATATTTACAGACTAGCATGACCTAAAGCAGGGGTCGGCAAGCTTTTTGACTCAGAGCCACAAAAGCAAAATAATTGGAAATTTATTTCAGTGACGATGACATGTCACTCAAGCGAACCGAAACTAAATACTGGACATTTGTGAAATTCCACCCGAACATTTTTTAAGTCTCAAAAATAATATACGTTAATTAAATACTCATTAATTCTATTCAAAAGCTTAGCTGCATGCGGCTCTGGAGCCGCGGCTTGCCAACCCCTGACCTTAAAGGGATCATTTTAAGGTTGGAGAAAATATAAAATAATAATAAATCACCATCATTCACATTACATCATCTGTCTAATTCTGGATTGAGATTAGCCATTGTTTGCCCAGGCTTTTACCAAGGGGCCATTTTGATAATTCACCAAAAGACAGGCAACAGTAAAAAATTTGGTTTATGCTCCCTGTGATTGAAAGGGGGATCACTGTGCTGAATATTTTATGTTCTTTGACTCTGCGAATCACACGCTCAACATGGACTCTCAGTCTTGCAATGGACTGTGACGTTCTGATCTCTGACCTAGACAGTTGAGCTCTCTTTGACAGAAACGTGGGTATGTGGACTTTGCATGGAACGCAGTCTTCAACAAGGAAACCCTTGTCCACCATGATGGCCATAGATGGGTCAAGGAGGGCCACAATGCCAGACTGCTTTAAGATCTCTTTATCACTGATAGCACCTTGATAAAGAGAAGACACAAAGGTCACTGCGCCATGAGGGGCTATCCCAATCAACCCTTTGAATGTACAGTGTGATTTATAAGTGGAAAACACTTCACTCTGGAGGAGAAGGGAATTTGGAGTTTGACATCTCAGTTCTGTGCAATCTAAAATTATTTGAGTGTCAGCATAGTCCTGAAACACATCTGGGAGGTGAGTTTTCACAGTGTCCACATCTAACCAAATAGAAACAGCTCCCAATACAGTATAAAGCAAGTTGGCCCAGGTGTTAATAATACGACTAACAGTTGACCGATGTATTCTAAATCTGTGGGCCAAATCCTTTTGCATCAGTCCCAATGACAGGTAGTTCATGAAGAGAAAAAACTCATCAATTGGTTGAAGAACCTGGGGAAAAAATACATTATCCTATTGTCATATTACATTATGACTATCAAAACTTCTTTTGATGTAAAGATTAATTTGAAAATGATGACATAACATGCTTTGTATGGACAAGACGAAAACATTTACCGTTGCACTGGCAGAGTGAGGGACCTGATCAGTCTTCTCAACAGTCTGTGCTCTTGTAACCCGTATGATGTGGGTGGCTGGCTCTATTTGCTTCCAAAAGCCCATGAGGTGGGCATGGCTTGCAAATCTGTGGAATATAAAAGTTATATATAAAGTTATATAATGGCTAATTCATTCACAATGTATTTCAGACACCAGAGAAGGCCCATCCGTGTACTGTGTCCTGCCATATTTTTTATTTACCTGGTAAAGAATCGTATGTCATCATCAGAGGCAGAAAACCGCTCCAAACAGAACTTGCTGCTGACAGTTAAGTCTTCGATTTGTTTTCGGAGCCTTGGTATCTCCTCGCGTAGCTCTTCATTTTCATTGAGGGAGAGATCAAGAGCAGCAGGCTCATTACTGACGCAGTAGTCATGTTCATGACACGGTAAGGGGTCATCATCATCATGGTCAGTCTGCATCTCTGTTAGATCAGTGTTGGGTGGACGCTCTGTTCTTTCCCATACTCCAGGTCGTGGAGTTGGAATAGTATAGTTATTCCATTGAAATAGCACAGGAAAAGCTCCAGGTCGCAGTCGTCGTCGTCCAGTAGGATTGGGAGGTTCGAGCAGCGATAAAATATCGCAAACACACACGGGAAGTACTCGTGATAATAAAATGATCTCTCCTGATCTTAACCACCCATTGTTTCTGCAGTTCTGAGTCCTTTGGAAAGGTGTGGAAGCTCAGGTAGGAATTACACCTTGTCGATGCTGTGCACAATGGTACACAGCAGTGGTGGTTGGACCTGCTGTCTGTACGTTGTTGAAACGATACTTTTTTTGTTTAACTGTCATGTTTAGGACACGTAAACGGACAGGAGATGAAGGAAACTTCCAAGTAAATAACGGTAAATATGCTCGTTACAAGACTGGTGAGGTGAATAGCTAGCACAGTGTACGCTTTCAATGGCTACCGGATGTCAACAACCATCCTAAACTTTTAGCAGAAATTACGTCACTTAACAGCGTGCACATATGCCATTGTCCCCTGATTGTCCTCATGTATTATTGTTTGTGTGTATTTGTAACTTTCCATATTCCCCAGTAATTGTTCTAGGTAAAGACACTCTTGAACAGTAGAAGCAAGTGCCATATACTCTGCTTCGCATGTGGAAAGTGCAACAGTAGGTTGCTTCTTCGTCTTCCATGAAATAAGTGCGCTGTTCTCACTTAGGCTCACACAGTATCCTGTTGTACTGCGGCGATCACTGGTATCAGCCGCCCAGTCTGCATCGCTGTAGGCTTGTATACCAAGATTCTCAGTGTTGTTTCTCCTAAAGGTTAAACCTTTGTTTGATGTACCTTTAAGGTATCGCAGGACATGTTTCACAGTGACCCATTGCTCCTGTGTAGGCTCAGCTAGGTACTGTGACAGCCTGCTCACCACAAAACTCAGATCAGGCCTAGTGCAGGTTGTCAGGTATATCAGACTGCCCACGGCCTCTCTGTACATTCTGATGTCTGTCATTTTAACTGCATCATCACTGTATTCAAGCTTTTGCTCACAAGGAGTTTCTCTTACCCTACATTCTGACATGTTAAAACGCTGTAGAGTTTTGTTCGTGTACTTTTCTTGTGACATCTTAATACACCCACCAGAAAAATCAAAATGTATACCAAGAAAATGCTTGAGTTGCCCCAAATCCTTCATCTTGAATTGCTGTGCAAGCATCCCTTTCACTCTTTTCAATTAATTTCCATCCCTTGCAGCGATGATTAGATCATAGAACCATAAAATTATGATCACTTTCCCTTCTTTTGACTCTTGAGAATATACACAATGGTCAGCTTGGTTTTGTGTGAATCCATTTTCTGTTAAACAATTATGTAAAACCCTATTCCAATTTCGTCCAGACTGTTTGAGTCCATAAAGTGATTTCTCCAGCTTATATACTGTAAGAACGCCGTTTTCACATCCATCTGGTGGACCAGTAAATGTTCCTGTACTGCCTTTTGTAACACAACTCTTATTACTCGTTAGGTCTGCTGTTGGTGAAAACGTTTCCCCATAGTCTACTCCCATTTTCTGGCTGTAGCCCTTAGCGGTAAATCGAGCCTTGTATTGGTCATTCCCATCTACACCAGACTTGATTGCGTAAACCCACCTACCCCCCACGGGTTTCTTGCCCACTGCTAGTGTTGTCGGGGTGAAGGTTTTGTTCTCATTTAGAGATTGGATTTCTTCATCCATTGCTTTTCTCCATTCTTTTGAATTGTCTGATTGCATTGCTTCATCATAAGTCTGTGGAATGCCACACACTGCTCTACAGCAGTAGTCTACTGTGATATGCATTCCATCACTATCCTCGTCTTCAGTTACGTAGTCACCTAGGTAATTTGGTGCCCTTCTATCTCTAGTTGGATACCGCCTACTCTCAGGATATAAAGTTACACAGGTCTAATAATTAGGAACAAACTAAAATACAAATTATTTATAATAAATACATTTTATATATTATATTTTTTTTATAATAAATTATTTTTGTTATCATTAAAAGTCAGTTTCCAGTAATTCAATTTCCCATGATGTAATTTATTGACATGAGACAGTACTCATGCATTTACTCACTACTTGAGTAGCTTTTTATCAAAGTGCTTTTTTACTTTTACTCAAGTAAATTTTTGGATGCATACTTTTACTTTTACTTGAGTAACATTTGGTTCAAGTAACAGTATTTTAACTTGAGTAAAATTGTTGAATACTCTACCCACCTCTGTCAGTGTGTGATGTTCATACATGCAGCCCTAATCCTGTAATTAGGCTTGTTGACGCAGCTCTAGTTAGTGATGCGCGGATCGATACTGAAATATCCATTCCATCGATACCAGGTCTTTATGTTGTAAAATCGATTTTCAAATCAGAATATCCATACTTTTGATACTTCAGTCATTTGAGGTAATGCAAAGCACTAACAGGAACACTGTGGAAGTAACAAAAATATTGAGATCTTGTCTAAATGATATGCGGTTGGTGGGAACTACTTTTTCTTCCGCCTGGGTCAGTGCATAATGCGTAAGTACTGCGGCACGCTCACACACACACACACACACACACACACACAGACGCTCACTCAGTGTACTAGGGCGCTGTACGTACGCTATGGCGGAACGCAAGAGAAGTCATGTGTGGAGCTATTTCAGCCCCACAAAGAGCCAAGATGCTGTTTGTGATTTGTGTAAAAAAAAAAACTATAAGGAGTTGTGGCAACACAAGAAATCTTGTTAAACACCTTAGGGTAAACCCAAAGGTCCAATATGAGGCTTTCATGCTTAGGCGGACAAAATAGGAGAGCACTGTGTCAGGTGGTGCTAAAGGTTGTAAAAAAAATCGGTTGCAGGTCACTAGGAGCCCTTCAACCCTTCAATCGCATGCCATTACCATACGATTCCTTTCCAAGGGAGCGCAACATCTAGTGCTTCCTAACAACACATTTAACGTTGGCCATTTGTACAATATATATAGCACTATAAATTTATATATGTCTCGATGACGGTATGCCAAAAAATATATTAACCTAAATATATATTAGGAAACAGAATAGTTCTATATTACATATATTTTAGTTCTACATTAACTGTTCAAACGTTATTTTATTTTTTCCCTGTGCAAAATAAGATTTCGCTACCAGAATGCGTTACTATTTTGCATATTGAGGCTACTAAACCAATCAGCTTGAAGTCGCCATATTACGCCCTCTGACGTTTCTAGAAAGTAAACAGGAAACTAACGAGCTAACTGTGATGCCCGCTGTTCGTTTACAGAGGGCCACGCAGTTATAATTCAGCTCAATACCAGTTTCAAATGACAGCTAAATTGACTAATCATATCTTCCGTCTTAATGGGCGAGCTTAACTGTAGCCCGCTGTGGCGACGCTAGCTGTCGTTAGCGTACCACCGTTAGATAGTTTCCACTCGCGTTGTTTACATATTCCGCTCCCGAGGAACACGGAGCTGTGAACCTTATTTTGTTGGTACCTTATTTTTGCTTATCTAGTACATATGTTATTGGTTTATTGCGTTTTTAAAGCTGTAATGTCGTCTCAATTTTTATTATTTATTATTTTTTAATGGCTTAGGTGCACGCACCACTTCGTCGTTTGGTGTAAGGATGGTACCATATTTCCGGTTGGTATGCGGAAGTGCAGATGTTTATGGCCGAGTCTATGAAATTCACAAGGTGCCTGTTGGAGTTTCCGAAGTTTACCGTCAACGATGTGCGTCGTATTGTCAGAGCATCAAGTACAACGCCACAGAGTAAACTTGAAAAGGGTTTCAAGTTCTACGTTTCATCCTACCTCTGCAATTTTGAAGGTAAGTGGCTGACGCTAGTTAGCTAGCTAGCCTGAGGTGGCAGTCTAATGAAGTGATGTTGTTTTTAGTAACGAACCGACCTGTCCTAGTACTAGAAATGCCTTTTAAAAACATGTTTGTATTTCTGATGGAAGTATCAGGCAAAAGTAAGGCTAACGAGATAACAGTGAGGGCTCACTGCTACAGATCTATGAAGAAAACAGATACGCCACACCAGCTGAGAGCAGGACTGGTTAAAATGACACGAGTTCTGTTCAGTGTCACGTTCAAAGTTCTGTTGAACAAGTTCAAAAGTTAGTTCAACACAAGTTCAATCTTTTATCCTTGCTCTTACTTCACGTAAGCTGTGATAGCCATAGGCATTGGTTTTCAAAGCTTACAATGGTAGCCAAATGCAGAGTAGCTGAGTGGGAATCATTAGCAGTCTGTTTTGCCTATAGTAAACAAATGGGAGTTTATTTTACAGTTCGAGCTATTGTTATCTACCTCTATGACTCAAAAGCAGAATATAGTCCACCTCAGCTATTCTTCAAACTGCATTTTCTAAAATCTGCCAATCTGTCTTTCAAAACTTTTATCTTCTTTATTAACATATGGCTTCAACACTTACACCTATTAACATATTCTGATAACACTCTTCAAGAAGCAGTTGAAGTAAAACCTGCACTGTTCTGTTGTTGGTGGTGGAAACAACAAAATAATATAAATATAAGTAGGCCTGTTTCACTCCTATGTGTAAGCATTTCATCTGGAGTGAAAATGAAGTTTAAATCTAAAATATATTTTATAGTTTATAGTTGCTCAGTGAACTAGTAGATTGAACCATGCACAACACTGTAGAATAGAACGACAGTATAGCCAAGTGTTTTAAGAGTGATGCAAAACAGCACAAACGTTACATGAGACAATAGACAAGTGACATTCACCACTAACAACATGATGGGACAGAAATTGCGCCTATTGACATTGCTGAAGTCTTCTTTTCAAGATATTACATTTTGCCTCTTGTGTATTTCAGATGACATTACGTGATTCAATGCCAGTTGTGCTCATTAACAGCAACTGCTCTTGTGTTGCTGGTTGCGGAATCTGCAACCACTTGGTTGCATTGCTTTTCCAGACTGCTCATTATTCTGAATCTGGCATGTCTGTCGTGCCTCCTGTCCTTTCATGCACACAGACAGAACAGAAGTGGCATAAACCACCAACAATGGTTTGTCTTATTTCATTATTTAATGTTAGTTACTGTATCACAGTCACTTTACTAACACCATCTTTTAAATTAATAGGGGGTGAAGCCTGGACCCGTGGATGCCATGGTTGTCCTAAAGCCAAAACCAGGTGCTACTACAGCCAGTGGAGTTAGGTATGTAGTACCAAATTTAATAGGCAGATTACAGTGTGTGGTAAAAAAATAAATGCTTTTGATCATCTGATAAGACCCTGTTCTCTTCAAAATTTAATTTAGCCTCGTTGTACTTCAGATGACATGTGATATGTGATTCCCAATCAGTTGTGCTGGTGAACAGATTACAATGTGTAAAAATAAATGTTATTCACTCTTCTTTTAGTACACTTTTCAAGGGCTACAGCGGTGAGCTCCCACACCGGGCCACCCTCAATCCTGGACCAGTCTACGCTGGAATGAAAGCAGATTCTCTTCCACTCATCTGCACAATGAACATCTCGCCTGACAAGCCACTTGTGGACTCCATCTTTGGGAAGGTACAAGTTGGCAGTGTATTGTCCTATCAACAACCACCACCTCCATCTGACAGTGTTGTCATACATGAGGATGCACCCCCATTCCCGAGTCTGCCACTAGAATGTTACCATCTAAGCCCACCTGAATATTCATTTGTGCCAACACACCAAGAACAGCTACACCTAAGCTCACTTTCTGTGACCTTGTCACAGTCACACCTTATTGAGGAGGCAACAAGATCCCAAAGTGCTACACCTGAGTGGCATTCACTTAGGAGAGAAAGAGTGACTGCCTCACATTTCAGAGAGGTGAGCCACGTTAGAGGTCCAGGTGCTGCAGAAAGCCTGGCAGAAAGGATAATCCGAGGGACACGACAAACAGCACACATGAAGAGGGGACTTGAAATGGAAACGGGGGCCTTAAAGGACTATGCAGTTCTGAAAAACTTGAACTTGAACCACTTGAGCGTCCATCATTTGGGCTTGTTGAAATTAAGTGCCCAAATGCACAAAGCTATGTAGACTGCAAATTCCTCAAAGTGGCACAAGGCCTACACAGATTGAAGGAGAGCCATTGTTATTATTGGCAAATCCAGGGCCAGTTATTGATTACTGGTATGCAGTGGTGTGATTTAGTTATCTGTGCCCATGATGATATTTTTGTGCAGCGAGTTTACAGAGATAGCAGTGTATTAGAAGAGGTGAAAAGGAGGTGTGACATGTTTTTCTTTAACACTTACATGCCAAAATACCCCTCTATGCCCAAGCAATAGAAAATCATAATGAACTCATGAACAATTAAAACAATTTCAAATTATTCTGTCAATTGTATTACTATTGTATTCATTTCATTTTTACAAATACAGTAAAAGTTAAGAAATACATAATGTTGTATTGTGTTGTCAATTTTACATATAAAAGTGAAAGCATTTTATACTATTTATCATATTGCACTAAACCTTAACATTGCAGCCAATATTTACAGACTAGCATGACCTAAAGCAGGGGTCGGCAAGCTTTTTGACTCGGAGCCACAAAAGCAAAATAATTGGAAATTTATTTCAGTGACGATGACATGTCACTCAAGCGAACCGAAACTAAATACTGGACATTTGTGAAATTCCATCCGAACATTTTTTAAGTCTCAAAAATATTATACGTTAATTAAATACTCATTAATTCTATTCAAAAGCTGAGCTGCATGCGGCTCTGGAGCCGCGGCTTGCCGACCCCTGACCTTAAAGGGATCATTTTAAGGTTGGAGAAAATATAAAATAATAATAAATCACCATGATTCATATTACATCATCTGTCTAATTCTGGATTGAGATTAGCCATTGTTTGCCCAGGCTTTTACCAAGGGGCCATTTTGATAATTCACCAAAAGACAGGCAACAGTAAAAAATTTGGTTTATGCTCCCTGTGATTGAAAGGGTGATCACTGTGCTGAATATTTTATGTTCTTTGACTCTGCGAATCACACGCTCAACATGGACTCTCAGTCTTGCAATGGACTGTGACGTTCTGATCTCTGACCTAGACAGTTGAGCTCTCTTTGACAGAAACGTGGGTATGTGGACTTTGCATGGAACGCAGTCTTCAACAAGGAAACCCTTGTCCACCATGATGGCCATAGATGGGTCAAGGAGGGCCACAATGCCAGACTGCTTTAAGATCTCTTTATCACTGATAGCACCTTGATAAAGAGAAGACACAAAGGTCACTGCGCCATGAGGGGCTATCCCAATCAACCCTTTGAATGTACAGTGTGATTTATAAGTGGAAAACACTTCACTCTGGAGGAGAAGGGAATTTGGAGTTTGACATCTCAGTTCTGTGCAATCTAAAATTATTTGAGTGTCAGCGTAGTCCTGAAACACATCTGGGAGGTGAGTTTTCACAGTGTCCACATCTAACCAAATAGAAACAGCTCCCAATACAGTATAAAGGAGGTTGGCCCAGGTGTTAATAATACGACTAACAGTTGACCGATGTATTCTAAATCTGTGGGCCAAATCCTTTTGCATCAGTCCCAATGACAGGTAGTTCATGAAGAGAAAAAACTCATCAATTGGTTGAAGAACCTGGGGAAAAAATACATTATCCTATTGTCATATTACATTATGACTATCAAAACTTCTTTTGATGTAAAGATTAATTTGAAAATGATGACATAACATGCTTTGTATGGACAAGACGAAAACATTTACCGTTGCACTGGCAGAGTGAGGGACCTGATCAGTCTTCTCAACAGTCTGTGCTCTTGTAACCCGTATGATGTGGGTGGCTGGCTCTATTTGCTTCCAAAAGCCCATCAGGTGTGCATGGCTTGCAAATCTGTGGAATATAAAAGTTATATATAAAGTTATATAATGGCTAATTCATTCACAATGTATTTCAGACACCAGAGAAGGCCCATCCGTGTACTGTGTCCTGCCATATTTTTTATTTACCTGGTAAAGAATCGTATGTCATCATCAGAGGCAGAAAACCGCTCCAAACAGAACTTGCTGCTGACAGTTAAGTCTTCGATTTGTTTTCGGAGCCTTGGTATCTCCTCGCGTAGCTCTTCATTTTCATTGAGGGAGAGATCAAGCGCAGCAGGCTCATTACTGACGCAGTAGTCATGTTCATGACACGGTAAGGGGTCATCATCATCATCATGGTCAGTCTGCATCTCTGTTAGATCAGTGTTGGGTGGACGCTCTGTTCTTTCCCATACTCCAGGTCGTGGAGTTGGAATAGTATAGTTATTCCATTGAAATAGCACAGGAAAAGCTCCAGGTCGCAGTCGTCGTCGTCCAGTAGGATTGGGAGGTTCGAGCAGCGATAAAATATCGCAAACACACACGGGAAGTACTCGTGATAATAAAATGATCTCTCCTGATCCATTGTTTCTGCAGTTCTGAGTCCTTTGGAAAGGTGTGGAAGCTCAGGTAGGAATTACACCTTGTCGATGCTGTGCACAATGGTACACAGCAGTGGTGGTTGGACCTGCTGTCTGTACGTTGTTGAAACGATACTTTTTTTTGTTTAACTGTCATGTTTAGGACACGTAAACGGACAGGAGATGAAGGAAACTTCCAAGTAAATAACGGTAAATATGCTCGTTACAAGACTGGTGAGGTGAATAGCTAGCACAGTGTACGCTTTCAATGGCTACCGGATGTCAACAACCATCCTAAACTTTTAGCAGAAATTACGTCACTTAACAGCGTGCACATATGCCATTGTCCCCTGATTGTCCTCATGTATTATTGTTTGTGTGTATTTGTAACTTTCCATATTCCCCAGTAATTGTTCTAGGTAAAGACACTCTTGAACAGTAGAAGCAAGTGCCATATACTCTGCTTCGCATGTGGAAAGTGCAACAGTAGGTTGCTTCTTCGTCTTCCATGAAATAAGTGCGCTGTTCTCACTTAGGCTCACACAGTATCCTGTTGTACTGCGGCGATCACTGGTATCAGCCGCCCAGTCTGCATCGCTGTAGGCTTGTATACCAAGATTCTCAGTGTTGTTTCTCCTAAAGGTTAAACCTTTGTTTGATGTAACTTTAAGGTATCGCAGGACATGTTTCACAGTGACCCATTGCTCCTGTGTAGGCTCAGCTAGGTACTGTGACAGCCTGCTCACCACAAAACTCAGATCAGGCCTAGTGCAGGTTGTCAGGTATATCAGACTGCCCACGGCCTCTCTGTACATTCTGATGTCTGTCATTTTAACTGCATCATCACTGTATTCAAGCTTTTGCTCACAAGGAGTTTCTCTTACCCTACATTCTGACATGTTAAAACGCTGTAGAGTTTTGTTCGTGTACTTTTCTTGTGACATCTTAATACACCCACCAGAAAAATCAAAATGTATACCAAGAAAATGCTTGAGTTGCCCCAAATCCTTCATCTTGAATTGCTGTGCAAGCATCCCTTTCACTCTTTTCAATTAATTTCCATCCCTTGCAGCGATGATTAGATCATAGAACCATAAAATTATGATCACTTTCCCTTCTTTTGGCTCTTGAGAATATACACAATGGTCAGCTTGGTTTTGTGTGAATCCATTTTCTGTTAAACAATTATGTAAAACCCTATTCCAATTTCGTCCAGACTGTTTGAGTCCATAAAGTGATTTCTCCAGCTTATATACTGTAAGAACGCCGTTTTCACATCCATCTGGTGGACCAGTAAATTTTCCTGTACTGCCTTTTGTAACACAACTCTTATTACTCGTTAGGTCTGCTGTTGGTGAAAACGTTTCCCCATAGTCTACTCCCATTTTCTGGCTGTAGCCCTTAGCGGTAAATCGAGCCTTGTATTGGTCATTCCCATCTACACCAGACTTGATTGCGTAAACCCACCTACCCCCCACGGGTTTCTTGCCCACTGCTAGTGTTGTCGGGGTGAAGGTTTTGTTCTCATTTAGAGATTGGATTTCTTCATCCATTGCTTTTCTCCATTCTTTTGAATTGTCTGATTGCATTGCTTCATCATAAGTCTGTGGAATGCCACACACTGCTCTACAGCAGTAGTCTACTGTGATATGCATTCCATCACTATCCTCGTCTTCAGTTACGTAGTCACCTAGGTAATTTGGTGCCCTTCTATCTCTAGTTGGATTTTTTGTGCTCGAATGGCTGTTTCCTAATCTCCTTGCTGCTTATAGCCACTAACCGTTAGATGGCGCGATTTAAACAAAAACAGGAGCACAAATTTAGCAAGGCTGCCCCCTTGTGGCGCAAAAGAGAATTAAAATGTTCACCAACTGGGATTAAACAAACTAACAAATCCCGCTGCAAGTGTGCGGGACAGAACAAATACATTATTGCTTATGTCATGTTTATCAAAATGTGTTGTACGTATTGTCTTACTCTCCAAAACATTTAGACCCAACGCCTGGGTCATTAGATGCAAAAGTGCTGAACATGTCGTCATAATCTCTAAGGCATCATTTTACTTCTTTTTTTTGTCGTTACATTTTGGTAATTTTTTCCTAACTTGATTAAATTATTCGCAGGTGAACATTCAGATACAGTAAAAAAGGGAATTTGTGAAGGTTTAGATCAACCAATGGTCTCAACTACAGGTCAGAGGTGCGTCTCATGAACCTTTACTGTAATTGGCAAACATTTATAGAGGCTAAACACTGCAGTATCACAGTCTCATAATGGAAACACAAGGCCATGTGCAGGGTGAACAGCCAAGAAGAGGAGTAAGACTGTGTGGTGTAAGGCTGAGGGGACAAAACAGTGAAATAAGGGCAACAATTGTGGACCATGTTGTACATGTAAGTCATGGTTTTACAATGGCTGAAGCTGGTCACTGGGTGCAGCTGAATATTGGAAGAACAACTGTGTCTGTGTTCAATTGTTCAAACATTTCATAGAGAAAATGTATGTAAATTCAGAAATGTGTATATTCTCTGGAGGCTGTATGTGCTCAGGTTGTTTTGAATGTGTAGAATAAGTTTCTTCTAATTTTGCAGTTTTTCCAGTCAGCTGTCTGTCTTTTCTGAATTTCAATCAGATTTGTTTTTGTCAACAAATTGCAGTGCAAACAATACAGTCAAACAATATTGCTGTACAAAATTGATTCCAGCCCAATTTCTTTCTATCAGTCTCCCACATACAGTCATGTGTAACTTTGTGTTCTGTGTAACTTTGTATTTTGTGTGTAAAATGTATTGTTTCATTTGATATACCACAGCATGTGCAGCATTCTTGAAATCAAAAGCTTAGCTAGTTTCCATCAGAATGTACTTACAGTCTGCACTGACTGTGACTTGTGAGTGTAACGGGCCGCCCAATGGATGGGTTCCCTTTTGAGTCTTGGTCCTCCCGAGGTTTCTTCCTATTCCCCACCATCATAGGGAGTTTTTTCTCACCACTGTCGCCTTTGGCTTGCTCATTAGGGATATGGACCCATAGTATTGTTAACCATGTAAATCCTGTAAAGCTGCTTTGTGACAACATGTGTTGTGAAAAGCGTTATATAAATAAATTTGACTTTGACTTATAGTTGCACTGACAACATGACTAATTATTTTGACTGCCTTGTTCATAGGCAATGGCACACAGACTAGATACTCTGATGGCACTGACAAATTGACTTACCTAAATATTTGCTTTTGAAGCAAAAACAAAGAATTTTGAGTGAATTATGTGCTTTGCAACTGTTTTGAAAATCATGATGAAAGAAATGTACCAAATCGATTGAGAAAAACTGTAAATCAAATCTAGCTACCACCAACTCTCTATCTCCACAAATATGGACTTGTGCTAAAGGGCCGCCCAGTGGAGGATGGGTTCTCTTTAGAGTCTTGGTCCTCCCGAGGTTTCTTCCTAATCTCCACCATCATGTTTTTCCTCGCCACTGTTGCCTTTGGCTTGCTCATTAGGGATCTTGACCCATATGATTGTAAAGCTGCTTTGTGACAACATGTTTTGTAAAATGCACTATATAAATAAATTTGACTTGACTATCTATCTCTCTCTCTCTCTCCCTCTCTTTATCTATCTATCTATCTATCTATCTCTCTCTCTCTCTCTCTCTCTCTCTCCAGAGATGGGTAGAGGTTCACCAATCTGTCAATATTGCATCTAAATATTTTCTAAAAAGAAGTGCAAATATTTTAGCCAAGACTGTATACAGTTTTATATTATTAGTCAAAAACGTTCTAATCACTTACTTTAAGTCAATACAATGAATAAGATAGGAACTGATTTTAAATAAGAACCCTGATTACAAAATGCAAAACAGAATGTACATTTCCTAGGACATATGTTATGAAGGTGCAGTTGGTGCAGTGAGATTGCTGTTTATCCATTTCTATTTTTATTGTGCTTTATTTCAGACCAACATGCTGTCACTAAGTGGAGGCCACACAATAAAGAGAACGATATGGTGGATCTCCAGCAAGATCTTCACCCCAAACCTGGCAAAAAGCCTTAACTGGTGTGGCAGGGGACACAAGCGAGTATTAAAATAGACAGCCTGTGGACAGCTTGTTATTGGTGAGTATATTGGAACGACTTACATGTTACATTTTTAGCTTTAGCATGAAGCGCATAGCATTTACGGACTCTTATAGGTCATGTGGTTTTTAAAGTTTTACGGCAAAATGACCGGTAAATAACAACACCTTTGTATATTTTGGAAAATACTACTCCTCCTCCAATTACTTACTATGCTTGTAACCTAATACCTTAAGCCTAGCCTAATAACAGATACATTAGATGATTTATTTCTTACATGCAGTTTACTTAATGTATTCAGGGTAATATAACTGATAAATGTGTAGCCCTTATGCCTCTTTAACAAGAATAGTGTGACCGGGGGTTAGATTCCCACACCACAGATACCCAAATAAATGAGTAGGCAAGCTGTTCCACACGTCAAAAGATTTTATTTAGTAACAAGTATTAAAATATTATGATAAGACATAAAACATCAAACTAAAAAGGTACATAAAGCCAGTATTTATACACCGGCGCGTGGGCAATCAGATAAATTCACCGCTTTCTCGTCAGTAATGGTCAATAAGATTGCTTTGCCTATGATGTCGCTATATGAACATACTGCACTAGCTGTGCATACACAAGAAAATATCACAACACGAAAGCTTAAAGCCAAAATAAACCTAACACAGTAAAACCCATGTAAAACACTCAAACCCAAGAAAAACCAAAGCTAGCATAAGTTGCAGGCTTCATATAACTTAGAACACGCACAGCTGGGCAATAAAAACACCAATAACTGACAACAGGGTATTGTAATCTGATGCCGCACGCCCGTGGATAACAGCCGAGTATTAGTACACACAAAAAAACAATTAAGAAAAATGTTTATTTTAAAAAAACCAATGCTACTCAAGCGGATCCAAATAGTTCCTCCTACTCTAGATATTCACGTATAAATACAATGGTGGAAAAACAGTGGCCTGCACGAGCCCAGCCTTGGTCCTCTACACAAGAGAAGAAAATTGCATTATTTTCTCTAAAAAAAACAAACACTACGAACGTAAGGTATCCTTACACGAACAATACAAGTATCCCATTTGAGAAAACACACACAGACAGCCTACCAATTAAAACACCTGTGAAAGGTGCGCGCTTGGCCTGTTGGTGGTCCAGGTACGACGCTACTCCACTGCGCTTCACCTGCTCCGGACAGTGTAGTCGACTGGTCCCCGGAACTCCCGAAATGTGAAACAAATCTGCATATTAGCATCGGGATGCTACGCTCAACGCGTATAAGCCAGTCACAATGGTTAAAGAGCTACCTACCGATCGTCCGGACAGAAGCGGACTTCTATGTGACCGAAATGATGCTCAAGGTGTCTACTGCAGCCACTCACTAATAATCCGGCTGGAGACCGGTTTCCGTTCGAATAGATAGCTTAGATCTACCACATCCAAGCACCTTGAACTTTCAGCCGTGATACGCTATATTCAAACACACTCCTGGAGACCAGAAAACAGACGTCACACACGCGCGCACCTGGGCCATTTAACCTCGCTGCCGGATCACGTGATGGCTATAATTAAAATTGTAGAATATTTTAAATAGAATTAAATTACCATCGGACAACTCCATTCACAGATTAAAGCTCGCAAACAGTACAGCCCTACCACAATAGTAATAATATTCTACATTTTGACACACAGCTGCCGCAGTGAAGAACCCAGCGCTACCCGCTCCCATGAAAACAGAGGCTGAAAAATGCCTAAAAGACTACCTCCACCTGGCACCAGCAAGACGCTCATCTTTAATTTGTTAATTACACGTTTGTTGCATATTGTTGATTTTCTGTTAAATAAACATGTTAACTGAAAATCCCTTTCACTTAATTTTGTTTTGTGGTAATAATATTAATAATATTAATTAATTACATAAAATATTAAAGCATAATTTTCCAGTGTATATTTCTGTTTGAGTCTTTAGGCTTCTTAGTGGCTCATACGATCGCGCTGCTTGTGTATTTCGTAGCTTTAACTTAGGGAGGAAGAAGAATATAAAATCTAGCTTTAAATGTAATTCAATCTGGTTTGATTTTAAATGCCACATTCACAGGGTTGCCAACTTTTGACGTTCGCTTGGAGTGAGATTTTAACCTGGAGCCGGTGGCGAGTGTATTTTGTTGAGCGGGGGGGGGGGGGGGGGGGGGGGGCGAACGAAAGTTTTATAAGCTGGGGGGGGGGGGGGTGGCGAACATAAAATGGACACAGATTCCGGTGGATGGCGCCAGAGCTAGCGAACTAGTAACGTATTGAATCATATATGTGGATCTGGGGTAAATAAACTGGATATTTTTTTTCGGCGTGAGATATCGTAAGTGTGGCGTGAGAGCGTGTGAAAACGGTCAAATGCGTGTGTCTCACGCTCAATGCGTGAGAGTTGGCAACCCTGCATTCAGGTACGTTCAGATGCTGCATTTTAGCTATAGGCCTACTGTACATATAAGTCTGGAATGCAGCGTATGAACGTCATTTTGGCATCCAAGCCTGCCGTTTAAAAGACGTACTGCAGATTGTTATGTTTGGGTATCAAATAAATTCGAGATCAAGTTTCCAGTCTACTAACTTTTTATTCTTCCATCATTCTGACCACATCACGGTCCCTTCTCTCCCTATCTTTTTCTCACCCCCTACAGGAGGGGAGGGGTATTGCATGACCGTATATAGCGTTACACATCATTACTATTGTAAATAGATATGCAAACACAACATCTCCCCTGTTACTCATAAAAGATTTACCATGTCATTATGAGCTTCGTTCCCGTAATGACCTACTGCATAGAACATGAAAACCTCAGGCATAACTTTTCCTGGCTTGTACAATCAAAGTAATAACTGTGAACAAATAGCTCTTGTAGAACCCACTCACTGAAGAATGTTAATACACTATAAGAACGGTTATAACTGAACCTATCAATAAGCATATTCAGAAACATTCACTAAAGCTTTTAGTAATGACAAACTCTTTTTTTTTTCAGGGCAGCGATCCGCCTACACCCTTTACATATCTTCTTAATGGTACTATGTCAGCACATAGTCTTTAGTCCAAGTTGGTGGTTGTCTCACTCTCTGAGTGTTGTCTCTTTTCAGAGTCTCTGTAACAGTTTCTTCCGTTATAGCATCTTCTGATGACCTCACCGCGTTCTCGGGGCAGCGAGAAAGACGTGAAGCATTCCACCGTCTACCATCACTCAGTATAAAAGTGCTTAATCCAGTCTGCTGTTGCACAGACAAGGGCTCAGTGTATTGCCGCTCTCCTTTTCCCACATGAAAAGGCTTCCGTACTCGCACCTTGTCGCCCACTTTGAGGTTCGGAGGTCGTGCACCTCTTCTCTTGTCAGTGTAACGCTTACTCTTGGACTGTCGTAAGGCCACCCTGGCAGCGACCCGAGCATACCTCTCTTCATCTACCGCTGGTGGTAGGACGTGTAATTTCGTTCGCATGGGCCTGCCTCTCAGAAGTTGAAAAGGAGATTGACCAGTCGTCGCATGAGCTGTGGCTCGGTAATTGTGGAGCATGTTAGTCACTGCAGGCTTCCATGGTAGTTGGGTTATCTGCGCCGCTTGAATACAGTCCTTGAGAACTCTGTTAAAGCGTTCCACAGAACCGTTGGCCTGCGGATGGTAAACACTCGCTCTAATGTGTTTGATGTTCCGTTCCCTCAAAAACTCAGCAAAAACAGAGGACGCGAACTGTGAACCATTGTCTGTAGTAATGACACAAGGGTTTCCTTCACGTGCAAAAATAGAAGTCAGGAATGCAATGACAGTGTCAGTATTCGCATTTGTCGAAAAACCTACTTCTGGCCATTTACTGAAATAATCTACCAGGGTGATAGCAAATCTACAGTCATTAGCCCCACGTTCAAACGGACCCACGATATCGACAGCCACATGCTGGAACGGGCCTTCTGGAAATTCAACAGGCTGCATTGGTGCAGGAGCAGCATGGGCTGTTTTGTCACATGACTGACAAACTGTGCAAGACGAAATGACCTCATGTATTAGTCCATCCATGCGCGGCCACCAGTAAAGTTCTCTAAGGCGCTGCTTTGTGCGAACAACCCCTTGATGACCTTCGTGCGCCAAGTGCACAATTCTGTCTCTGAGGGCTTTAGGTACAACCAGGCGTGTACCTCGAAAGATCAATGGCGTGTCCACAGCCAGTTCATGTCGCACCAAGAAGTATGGCTGTAGCTCACTTGGAAGAGCTTTTTTCACTTTTGGCCATCTTGAGTGAACGACCTTCCGTACTTGTGATAATTCAGGACAATCTTCACATTCCGCCTTGAAGTCAGCCATGGGAAGTGCCGCTAGGAGTGGTGAGATCTCTGCTATCTCTGTGAACAAATCGTGTTCCAACTCCCCTTCTACGCTGGAGTGGTTGAGAGGAACACGTGAGAGAGCATCAGCCATGACATTGAGGCTACCAGGGCGGTACTGCACATCGTACTGAAAACACATGAGTCTTGCTGACCATCTTGCAATCCTCATACCAGCCCTATTCATACCTTTGGTATTGAGGAGAGTTGTAAGAGCTTGGTGGTCGGTACGTAACGTGAACCTCTGTCCCCACACATAAGTTCTCCATCGCTCCACTGCCCAGACACAAGCTAGAGCCTCTTTTTCAGTGGTGGAGTACTTCCTCTCCGCAGTCGACAATGTGCGTGAAGCAAATGCAACAATGCGTTCACTACTATCGTCATGCAGCTGCGTTAGCACAGCTCCTAAGCCATAATCTGAGGCATCTGTGGTAACGAAAGTTGGTAATTTGGGGTTGTAGATGGAAAGTGCAGGACTTTTCAGAAGCATTGATTTCAGATTGTTGAAGCTTTCCTCTGCTTCCTCATTCCACTGTAGCCCGGCTTGTGTGTTTGCCCTGAGAAGCTCTCGCAGTGGTTCCACTAGAGTAGCATAATTAGACAGAAATCTACTGAACCAGGATGTTAAACCCAGGAAGGAACGTAGTGCTGCCATGTCTTTGGGAACCGGAGCATCAGCAATAGCAGTTAGATGGTCTGAACTTGGGCGTAAACCCTCTTTAGAAATGACGTGTCCTAGGAACGTAATGCTTGTTTGACTAAACGAGCTTTTGTCAGAATTAATCCGAAGGCCAGCATTTTTGAGACGTTGTAGAACCATTTGCAGATTCCCATCATGAACTTCCTTTGAAGAGCCATAGACTATAATATCATCTAGATAGTTCTGTACACCTGGAAGATCCTTCAGGATTGTTTCCATCATTTTTTGAAAAGCAGATGGAGCTGATGCGAGGCCAAAAGGAACACGTGTAAATTGGAATAGTCCATCATGTGTTATGAAAGCAGTTAGCTTGCGGCTTTCGAGGTGTAGAGGTAGCTGATGGTAAGCTGAACTCAGATCAATCTGGCTGTAATATGTAGCACCTGCCAGTTCAGCAAATAAATCCTCCATATGAGGAAGAGGGTAACAGTCCATAATCACACTTTTATTTGGTTCGCGTAGGTCAACGCAGAGTCGGAGACCCCCTTTCCGTTTCCTTGCGACCACAAGGGGACTCACCCATTCAGATGCATCTATGCGTTCAATTATGCCCTCCTGAAGTAATCGTTTTAGCTCTACCGACACCTCTTTGCGTACACTCAGTGGTAAACGCCTTAACTTTTGGCGGACAGGTTGCACTGATTTGTCCACTTGTACCTTGTGGATGAAGCCTCTCACACATTCAAATGTGGAAGACGGGGCAGAGTCAAGATTATATACTGTAGATTTTCGCTTGGCCACCGGTGGCGTATTCACAATGTGGTCTTCAATATCCTCAACTTTGCCCCCAACAATGTTGACATTTAGTGCTTTGATTAGATCTAAGCCTAATAATGGTGATCCACTTTTCACAATGTAGAATGAAGTTGAAATTTTGTGATTTTGACCTTTGATGTCAACTACAGCTGGTAGACAGCCAATCACTGGTAACTCCTGTCTAGCGTAAGTGAGTAATTTCACTTCAGGTTCCTTGAGTGTGCAATTAGCAAAGTACTGTTTGTATAAGCTTTCTGGAAGAATTGACACAGAAGCTCCAGTATCAACAATTAATGTTAGAGCATGGGAGTTTCCTGAAGGTGCTTCTATATTAGCAGTGCATGTGATCTTATTATATGTTGCTGCCACATGTTTAACATCACCTACATAGAGCACAGCTAGCTCTGGAATGACCACCTCCCTCACTTCGTGTACAGCAGATTTACAGACCTTGGCGAAATGTCCCTTTTTCCCGCAGTTGTTGCATTTTACTGAAGCAGCTGGACAGTTTTTGTCATTCGCCAGGTGCCTACCCGATCCACATCTGAAGCATTTACGTGGCTGATGGTCAGTTTTTGTATTTTTTCTGTGGTCTTGCTGTTTCCGTGGTAGGGATTTCCCTGAACATAGTCCTTGCTTCCTTCTAGAACAAGCCTGTGTAGCACCCACAGCCTGTACTAATGCAGTAGTGACTGGTTTCGCCGATGAGAGCAATGTAGCATCTTTCGTTGCTGACTCTATCTGGCACGCGATCGTTTGAGCTTTGTCCAGTGTGAGATCATCCTCCAGTAATAACTTGTCTCTTACCGTACTGAGATAAGCGTTAGAGATTAACTGGTCTCTTATCATCTCACTCTCCATTTGCCCAAACGAACATGGTGCTGCTAACGCTCGCAGCGCTGCAACATACTGAGACACGGTTTCCTCCGCCCGTTGCACACGTTGTCTGAACGTGTGTCTGCAAGCAACCACGTTAACTTTCGGCACAAAGTGTTTCTCAAGCGCAGCCATAGCTTCATCAAAAGTCGTACCTTGTTCTGGCAAAGTGTAGAACAACCGTTGTCCCTCAGAACCCAAACAATGAAGCAAAACGGCACGTCGTCTCGCATCCGGCCATGCATCTCCGGTAGCGTTTATAACTAGCATGTAGTTATCAAACATTTTCCGCCATGTAACGAACGGTATCGGCGGCTCACCCACGTGAGAAAGAAACGGCAGCGGGCTGGGTACCGAAGCGCTCATCCTCGTCGCCAATTTGTTATGTTTGGGTATCAAATAAATTCGAGATCAAGTTTCCAGTCTACTAACTTTTTATTCTTCCATCATTCTGACCACATCACGGTCCCTTCTCTCCCTATCTTTTTCTCACCCCCTACAGGAGGGGAGGGGTATGACCTATATATGACCGTATATAGCGTTACACATCATTACTATTGTAAATAGATATGCAAACACAACACAGATGAATAAACGCCGTATTAAATAGTCTAGGAGAGATCTCATAAGCGTCTCCGAGACGCAGGCGCGATCATGACGCAGCCAGGTAGGTCTGTAATGCAGCTGCTGAATGTCTTTCACGATCCACCACAGACTATCAGAGACGTGTTGGCGATGAGCACGCGCTCTTAAATACGTATTCCAGACGAACTGTGTTACATCCAGCAGAGTCTCTGAGATGTACATGTGCTATCAGTTTATCCTTCTATACAACCCCCTTCACCAAGCGTTCGGCTGAAGAATTAAAAGCATAAAGGAGTTTGTAGTGGACAGACCCAATTTTAGGGTTCGTACGACTGCTTGAAATACTTGGAAATACTTTCATTTTAATGTTGCTTTTTCAGATTAAAAAAAAAGTGTTGGATATTGGCTAAAGCATTTGAAGATGCTTGAAATGAACTGTGTTTCGTTTCGCAACAAATAGCTATTTGACTGAATGGTTCGCTTATATAACGTTACAAATATATAAGTTACAAATACATAAGAAATGTATCAACCTCTTGTAATTCCAGCGGTAAACTCGAGAGTGCATTAAGACGTTAAGATTGTGTGCTTTGAAAATAAACTACCATTAAATAAAATATTGCTAGTTTGTTAGGTAAGGTAGAGCTACTGGATTAAATCCTACCCAAACGAGCATATATCTTAACTACATATTAATACGCCAACGTGATCGTTTGGGGGGGGGTGGTTAGGTAATAGCTAGCGAGCGAATTAGAGAAAAAGCAAAACTGTAGCTGGCTACCCAAACACGCACATTTAAAACAGTGCTGTTGTTTTGTGTATTGTTTTGAAATTAATCGACCTTATATTTGATCTTATATGCTAATAAAGCAGCGCTGCGTAGCGCGTTGTGGTGCCTGTTACCACGTCACAATCGTAGAATTCGAATTGAGCTTCCATGGAAACCGCTAGTTTACATTACGCGTTGTCATAGTGTGTGCAAACAGAACAACATTTACGGTCGACTACGAATGAATTCCGTGTCGTTTTCTTCTGCTTTTTATTCAAAAAGTTTGTTCTGATAACTAAATAAGATATTCGGATTGGTTAAATCTGTACCACCTGGTCCATGGCGTACTTTGACTCCATGGCTACAAGCAGCAGTTTCCTCAGCATGGACGACTACCGTCTAGTGCAGCACGAGGTCCTCTGCTCTGCCTCCAACAGATACGAGGTGCTGGAGTTCCTTGGCCGCGGGACTTTTGGCCAGGTGGCCAAGTGCTGGAAGCGCGGCACCAGTCAATCTGTCGCCATCAAGATCCTGAAAAATCACCCTGCCTATGCCCGCCAGGGCCTGATCGAGGTGGGGAAATTATGGTAGATTTAAAAGAGGTTTTGAGAATCAATGTGTCAGGGCTGGCTCGGCTGCCACTCCCTCTACCACCAGGAGTTGCGGGACGTAATCAGCAATGATCCGTTTCAGCTGTCTGAAGTTTTGTTTATTGTTTTACCGTGCTCTCACGGCTTATATTGTTTCTCTTTTCACACGTCAAGTACCTCCCTGTACTCCCGCGTTACACAATTGTAGCCCTGATTGTGATGTTGCTTTGTTCCTGCTCTAATAAGATGTAATAGGCTGATATTGGCTAACACTGCAATTTGTAATCAGGGGCAGTGGCGGCTGGTCAATATGGGGCGCTGGGGCGCCGCCCCCTTAATATTGTTCCGATATTAAAATGAGTTCATTTTAAACTGCGATAGTGAGGAAATTATTTAGTGACACTGTGTGTCTAATTGCCATGTTTGAATTTATTAAAAGTGTAAACACATAATTGTATTTAATTGCTTACATTGTGCACACTTCCTGTGTGCGGGGCACCGGTCTAATGAGAGTGCATGGAGAGGCATAAACTTTTGCCAAGCACTGATCTGAGGCTGCAGTTTAATTGGTCGGTTTCAGACACACCCACTCTTGTTGGACACACCCACTCTTGTTGGTAGTGTCAGTCAGCTGCGGTTCGTTAAAGCTGGTTTATACTTTCGCGAGTGATCGTAGGGCGAGACTCCGCCCACCTCGCGCGAACCTCCAACGTAACTCGGTTCATGTTGAATATCAGCAGGCTGGAGCAGCAGCTCATACAAAATGAGAGAAAATTCAGTTTTATCTTTACAAAATAATCTTCTCACAAAGCATTCACTTGAAGAACGTTAGGGCAAAATTCATGTTCAAATAAATAAAGGGCAATAAGACTGCTTTATTTGTTTTTAATTTGTTTACACCCCCCTCAATTATTTGTGCACCAGCCGCCACTGATCAGGGGTCATTTCCCTCTGGAAAAGAGCATCTGCCAAATATAGCAAAAGTAAATGTCTGAAGGGAGCCATGCAGTAACTGGGCTGATGCTATTGAAGTTACGTAGCATATTAGCCCTTGAATGCTGTGCCCACATAACTTAACGCCTGTCCCATCTTCCCCCATCTGCTCAGATGAGCATCCTGAGCCGTCTCAACAAGGAGAACGTAGACGAGTTCAACATTGTTCGCTCGTACGAGTACTTCCAGCACAGGAACCACTTATGCCTGGTGTTTGAGATGCTGGGGCAGAGCCTGCAGGACTTCGTCAAGCACAGCCCGCTGCCGCTGAAGTGCATCCGGCCCATAGTGCAGCAGTTGGCCATGGCGCTCCTGAAGATGAAGAGTCTGGGCCTGATCCACACCGACCTCAAGCCTGACAACATCATGCTGGTGGACCCCGTCAGGCAGCCGTACCGGGTCAAGGTCATCGACTTCGGCTCCGCCACCCACGTCTCCAGGCCGTGTGCTCCTCCTACCTGCAGACCAGATACTACCGGTGAGTGGCGCGGCCTAAGGCATATTGGAAACAGATGCATGGTTGTGGGAATCGCTTCCGCTCGAGTGTGCTTGAGAGGTGAACTGCCCGTTGTGGATGGCTATGGTGACACGGCTGCACATTAAGATTGTGATAAGCATTACGATGAACTGCAACGCGTTTGATTGCCATTTGATTTATAAATGATGTATTTTTAACTGGATCATGTAAGTGTTGTCATTTATCCAAACACCAAAGAATATCTTAATATCTTCAGTGCCTGAGAAGTTAAGATGCTCTCAGCACACATAAAAATATTTTTTTGGTTGGTTTTATGCTTCAGGCTTTGGTAATATCAGTACAGGGTACCCGCACTGCTCCATTGTAGTTACACCATGGCAGTGTTGTTCTGTATTTACGTAGTGGAGAACAGCACATCAGTATGTAGTGTCAGTGTGTCAGTGTAGTGTCAGTGTCAGGTTACACTACAGTAGTAGATGGGTAATGCACAGGCCAGTATTGTGCTACCAATTTACCAAAAGAATATTTCAGGTAGTAAAAAAAATACTTCTTAAAGCTTTTACATTTTCACACATTAATTCATCACTCTGTGTTAAAGTGAGTACCTTTGAATCACCACAAACCACAGTATCATGCTAAACGTGATGATGGACGTTTTTGTCTTTTTGGTCCAGATCGCCCGAGATCATCCTGGGTCTCCCGTTCTGCGAGGCCATCGATATGTGGTCCCTGGGCTGTGTCATCGCCGAGCTCTTCCTGGGCTGTCCCCTGTATCCTGGAGCATCTGAATACGATCAGGTCAGCCCACGGGCCTCGGACCCGAACCTCGCCTTTCTCACGCTTCTGTCTTTATTCACGAAGCATCGAAGAACAGTGCTGATTTAGAGTCTGCTTTCCCACCTCCTTTCCAGAACTTCCTCGCTGTGTAATAAAGATGTAAATCTTGTTTGGGAGAAGAGTGGAGTTGCTAACAGTGATGGCCACCTTTATTCTAACTATGCAGCTTGCTAGCTGTTCTGTAATGACTGGCAAGGAAGAGACTATGAATGATTTTTGGGGAACCAACAAAACAATTAACTCAAATGTGTTGAGAGTGTGATCTGTGGGCCCTTTAGGCCTGAGATGTGTTTGCTGGCTATAATTGGTAATCTAATAAGAGCTCTTTACAGTAGTGCTAGGAATACTGTCTTGCAGTGGGAAAAAATCTCAGGTTTGCATGACAGTGGAATTCTAAGATGGGTCCAGTCAAGGTCCCAGTACAACAGGGTTGACTGGTGCAAGGTGTTTTAGGAAAGCGAGGCCCTTACTGTGTTAGAGGTGCAGACCCATGGTGGCTTTGTGGCTGTAGGGACATGTAGGGTTTGGATAGAGTAGTTGTCTTTGCTAGCTCGTCTTCAGGATCAATATATGAACATAAAATAAAGTCATCCCATCATACCATAAAATCATCCCTCCTGTACGCTGTCGCCGCAGATCCGGTACATCTCCCAGACGCAGGGCCTTCCAGCAGAGAACCTCCTGAGTGCGGGAACCAAGACCAGATGCTTCTTCCACAGGGGCTCTGGCTCCAGCTACCATCTGTGGAGACTCAAGGTCCCCCATCCTTCTTGTGCCATGTGTTCGGTTCATAAGAGATCTGTAATGGCACCTGACAGTACACCTGAACGTTTTTTCTCCTTCTATGTTCCCCAGACGCCTTTAGAGCATGAGGTGGAGCTTGGCGTCAAGTCCCAAGAGACCAGGAGATACATTTTCGACCGTCTCGATGACATGAAGCAGGTTATTTGTGCTCTTGTACACCTTATTGCACGCTTAGCATCACTGCTGTGACATGCAAATGAAGAACAAAGCGCACCAGCTGCTGGTGGAGCATGTAGAGCAAGGTCTTGGTTTTGAGTTCAAGGGTTCGAGGGTTCGTGCTGTCATAATAAGAAGTGTATGTAAGTCACAACAGCGCCTGTGAAATGCAGAGAAACACACGGCAATGTTGCTGCTGAAACAGCGTCTTAGGCACATCGCCGCCCTCTGCTGGCACATAATATGACCTACCCGTTCGTCTCCCATGCAGGTCAACATGCCCATTCTGGAAGGCACAGACGTTCAGGTGGAGAAGGCTGACCGGTGGGAGTTCATCAACCTGCTTAAAAAGATGCTGACGCTGGACGCAGGGAAACGGATCACGCCATTGGAGACTCTCAAACACCCATTCGTCACCATGGCTCACCTCTCTCACTACCCTCACAGTGCACAGTGAGTGTGTACAGGACCGTCCCTCCGTCTCACACAGTCCAGCCTGTGTTCCAGCTCCGACGCGGGCAGGATGGTTTGCGTGTCGATCATTATGCAGGGCTGGGCGCTCCATAATTTGCTTCTTTCGTGTAAAATGTATTCAGACAAGGAGCTAAGAATTCCAACTGGAAGCACACTAAAGTTGCATGCAAATGGAAGAAAACCCCAAAGAGCTCTTTTTAAGGAACGCCATCTTATTGTAACTTGCTGTAGCACAGTGCTGTAACTCACCTCTTTCTGTCTCACTGACTCTGTGTGTCACTCTCGTTGTCTGTCTCACTCTCTGTCTCTCTCACTTTGCAGTGTAAAGTCTTGCTTCCAGAACATGGAGATCTGTAAGCGGAGGTCCACGGGCTTCGACGGCAGCAGAGGCCTGTTCGGCAGTGGGGGCGTGGCTGGGGGCGGGGGCCAGCACCAACTCCAACCTCCCAGTCACCTTCAGCAGCCAGCCCGACCAACACAGCCAGGTGGGCCTGCCAGCACAAGCTTGTCGTGTGTTGCACCAGTATCCCCAAACCTACAGCTCACATTAAACACTGCAGGTGTTCAGATAAGAAATTACTCACCGGAAATGTGCTTTTCAGCTATGTTTGAAGGGTCTTGCCATTAAGTACATGTGACCTGTTTGTTGGTTGTGTGTGTGTCCTCTGCCACGCACCCATCTCAGCCCATCGTCATCTCGGACACACTCCACCCCGCTGTCAGAATAATCACCATCTCCAGCGACACCGAGGGCAAGGACAATGCCAAGATCCTGCCCACCAGGTGCCCTCCCCGCGAACTCCTTTGCTCCGCCTCCTGTGCCTCTGAGCTCTGTGTTGAAACGGTCACCCTTCTGTTTGCTCACTTTGTGGATTTAAACACTCCTCCCTAGCTGCGGCGTGAACAACCGGGTGGACGTCAACAGCTGTGTGACCGTGCGGGACTCGGACACCTGCAGCCCGCTCAGCCCCAGGCGCCTGCCCACCTTTGTGGAAAACGCCGCCACCCTGCCCAAGTCGCTGGCCATGGTCATCCCACCGGGTGAGTCCCACGCGCTCTGCTTCTCCCTCCCCTCCGGCTCTGTCGACAGGCCGCAGTCGTTGATCACTGTCTCACATCTCCTTATAGAATAGAGCGCCACGGCCTCCGGGATGGTCCAAAAAGACCTCGGTTGTGCCTTCTGCCAGAGCAGCCCTGCCCGGCGCCGAGAGACACAGAGCCGCGTCCTCCAAGTTTCAGCCTCTCTGAGCCAGGTAGAGCGTCTGTAGAGCAGTTTGCCTTCTCACGCTGCAGCTGCCATCACACTTCACACTGCCCCATAGAAAATCTTATCTTCGCCCTGTTGTCTTATCCACATGCTGCAACCAGGTGTAGTCCAGAGAGTAGTTCAGCTGGGAGTATTGATATCTCACTGCCATTTTGTGTCTTGGCTCCTCCTACAGGTCCAGGATCTGTTGTGATCTCATGACAGTTCAGGAGGCAGATCCCCCTGGCACCAGTCCACCAGTCAGGAGGATCAACTCACTCCCTGCTCTTTCTTCAATTTGCACTCCTGTTACATTTGCACATTATATTTCTAATTCATTGCATACGTTCACTTTAATCGTAATTACACCAGATTCCTCATACATTCACTTTGCACATACAGTATGTTTACTTACTGCTGCATACGCCACTTACTTGAATGTAAATTTCAGAGACCTCTATTTATTTTATTATATATATAAACAACTCAGCTATATTTTTTATCTTTACTATTGTACTTACCTTTACTATTGTACTATTCCTTTTTTTACTGTTTTAGTTAATGTTAATTTTAAGTAAATGTTTACCGCTGCACTATGGAGTCTGAGAGTAACGTAATTTCAATCCTGTGTATGTCCCGCACGTATCACAGATTTGACAATAAAGCAGGCTCTTCTTACCTGAAAAAAATGACTTTATTACAGAATTTCAATACTGCAGTGTCTGGGCTTTTTTGCTTGTTTGTTAGTCCATTTTTGTTTGTTTTAGCCTATTTTAGTATTTTGTTTTTAAATTATGTTTATTTCAGATGCATCATCTGTTTTATATATTTATTTTTATTTAACATTTATTCAACCAGGAGGAATCTCACTGAGTTACAATAACTCTTCTCCTAGGGAGTCCTGGCCAATATTTGCAGAACAAAACAATTATACACAATGACATACAATACTTCTATACACAACACAATTTCAGAGAGGGTAAGAAGCCTAGGTTTAAGACAGCTTGACGCTCATTCCAAACATAAGGCGCATACAATGAAAAAGCCATTTTCCCCAACTCAATCAATCAATCAATCAAATTTTATTTATATAGCACTTTTTACAACAGTTGTTGTCACAAAGCAGCTTTACAAGTGCCGAGTCCTAGCCCCCAGTGAGCAAGCCAAAGGCGACAGTGGCAAGGAAAAACTCCCTAGTTTTTTGCATGAGGAAGAAACCTTGAGAGGAACCAAGACTCAGGGGGGGAACCCATCCTCCTCTGGCCGACACCGCTCACCATGACCAACTCTGTTCTTTCTAATGGGCTATCTAAGAGCAACTTATTTTGTGATTTTGTATTATATAAATAAGATAAATTAGATTGAAATGGAAGTAGATTAGAAATATATAAAGGTATTTTCCCCATTAGGGCCTTTGCAATAAAAAATCAATACATGATACTTCCTACTAATAATTTTATCCACTGAATTTCTGTGACATTACATGTACACCGTATACGTCCTGTGTGTGGGGCGCCGAACTAATTAGTGTCTATTAAACTTTTGGCAAACACGTGACTTGGAGAAGCTTTTTAACAGTGTGTGATAATGCAGACACAAAATAAAGACAATTGTATACTTCATCACAGCTGTGGCGTTATGGTGAAATATCTGATCGGTTGGAGCAGTTCTTAACCAATTAGATTGTGTGGCAGGAACTAACTCCTTTATACATGTGTTAGCAATGTATTAATTTGGATAGATTGCTTATAATGCTAGCTTGCTGCTAACGTTAGCATTCAGTAAATGTGTTGCTGTGTTAGAGTTTTAAAAATGTATCTCAAGTATTGGGAAACGCATGTTAGCAGTCGTAAAAAAACTAAAGGATTTCTTAGAATTTAGCAGAAATTTTAGTTAGAAATACACTCACTACCAGCAGGATGTAAAGTTGGTGTTTATTTTAGCTTGTTTGAAGTAAATAAATGAAAATGCTTCCTCTCTCTCTCTCTCTCTCTCTAATTTTATGTTGCGCAAGGCAAGCATTTTATTGCTCAAAAATAACTTTATTGCTTAAAAGCACTGATTTGAGGAATCTCTGTTCATGTCACGTTATAGCCTATGTCTTGTCATTCACTTGATCTTTTGTATGAAGCACACTGTTTTGCTTTTGACTGAAAGCAGTAATGGTTTAAAATGTTATTTGATGCCAAATGATAATAAACAAGTTCATATCTATGAAACCAGTGTTGTCAGTGAAGTTCATTTACAATAATTATAACAATTAAGTATTAATAATAAAAAATCTCATAAGTATCTCTTAAGTTATTTGTAACTGTGTAGTGATTAATACTGTAGCAGGAACCACATACCAAAATTATAGCAATAGCAAAAATGCCTTTATTAAGACTCACATTCTAACATCAGAGAGACCCAACAAGTGTTTGTACATGCCGTCTTTATATACGATTTCTCCACGCCCCAAACTCACAGATCTGCTTCTATGCCTTACATGGTATTGTTGTTCGAACAAACAAGTCTTCTCTCTTTGTCTCCAAACCTAACATCTCTTATACATATGGTTCCTGTCTCTGGACTGTCTGCTTGACCCGAGGTCACCATACATCAGGATGTCATACATTCATGTTTCACCCATGTCAGTATTATTAGTTCACCACTTCTGCTTGAGCAATCACCTTCTCGTTTAAACTCCTTACGCATCATGATTTCCTAAGGCCCTCTCTTGGGTTCACAGCTCGGACACATTTAAAACAATAGTTACATTTAATTCCTATATTATGTTTAAAGGGTAAGCAAAATATATTGTTGCTAATGCTAGTGCTAAGCAAAAGGATCCAAATCCAAAATCACAACAAAAGTTAAATTAACAAGTAAAAGCAACTGAGTAATTTTAAATTGAGTAAATTTAGTAATTTCAACTTTTGATTAGTTCACTCTATTTAAATCATATAAGTATGAATTGTATCCATACAACTCAATTATATTAGTTTTGACAGAAGCCATTACTTAATTTTTTTGAGGCAACGAGTTACCTCTGTTTTTTAAGTAGATTGAACTTATTAGGGTTAATTGGTTGCCTTGAAGTTTGCGGTGGGGAGCAAAGACACGCGGGACACGCCTACTTCTTTGGTAGCCTATCAGTATAGTTAATTATATTTCCTCTTATGTGACTGGATTATCCTGGATGATTTGCGTTAGCGTTTGGATAGCTCGTTAGCTGACCAGGGGGCTATTCCACGAAGCGAGCTTATGAATGCGACGCTTATTAGAGTGAGCCTCGCTTGAGTTAGCCAAACAGTTCACTTCCGTCTAGTTCCGTTCCACTAACGAAATCCAGATGCAACCTATTCCCACTAATTCAAGCCAGGCTTTTGTAATCGGCGAACATGCGCGTGCACACAGTATTTACACAGCCTCACTAATCGATATTCGAAAAGGCAAGAAAATGTCGAAAGAGCTGAAGAAACGAGCAGCTTTTTTTTTCTTCTGCTGAACAGGAGCTACTCATACGTCTTTATGAGGAATATAAACACGTTATTATGAAGAAAGGCAACACATCCTGTATTAATAAAGCCAGAGAAGCTGCTTGGCATAATATTGCAGACAGATTAAATGCGTGAGCATATACACTACCGTTCAAAAGTTTGGGGTCACCTAGAAAATTTTGTGTTTTCCCTGAAATCTCATACTTTTATTTATTAAATGAGTTGCAAAATGAATAGAAATATAGTCCAGACATTGACAAGGTAGAAATAATGTTTTTTTTTTAAATTTGAAATAATTTTCTACTTTAAACTTTGCTTTCGTCAAAGAATGCTCCCTTAGCAGCAATTACAGCATTGCAGACCTTTGGCATTTTAGCTGTTAATTTGCTGAGGTAATCTGGAGAAATTTCACCCCATGCTTCCAGAAGCCGCTCCCACAAGTTTGATTGGGTTAATGGGCACTTTTTTTCGTACCATACGGTCAAGCTGCTCCCACAACAGCTCAATGGGGTTGAGATCTGGTGACTGCGCTGGCCACTCCATTACCGATAAAACACCAGCTGCCTGCTTCTTCTCTAAATAGTTTGTGCATAATTTGGAGGTGTGCTTTGGGTCATTGTCCTGTTGCAGGATGAAATTGGCTCCAATCAAGCGCTGTCCACAGGGTATGGCATGGTGTTGCAAAATGGAGTGATAGCCTTCCTTATTCAAAATCCCTTTTACCTTGTTCAAATCTCCCACTTTACCAGCACCAAAGCAACCCCAGACCATCACATTACCTCCACCATGTTTGACAGATGGTGTCAGGCACTCTTCCAGCATCTTTTCAGTTGTTCTGCATCTCACAAATGTTCGTCTGTGTGATCCAAACACCTCAAACTTTGATTCATCTGTCCATAACACTTTTTTCCAATCTTCCTCTGTCCAATGTCTGTGTTCTTTTGCCCATATTAATCTTTTTCTTTTATTAGCCAGATATGGCTTTTTCTTTGCCACTCTGCCCTGAAGGCCAGCATCCCGGAGTCGCCTCTTCACTGTAGACATTGACACTGGCGTTTTGCGGGTACTATTTAATGAAGCTGCCAATTGAGGACCTGTGAGGCGTTGATTTCTCAAACTGGAGACTCTAATCTACTTGTCTTCTTGCTCAATTGTGCAGTGGGGCCTTCCACTTCTCCTTCTACTCTGGTTAGAGCCTGTCTGTGCTCTCCTCTGAAGGGAGTAGTACACACCATTGTAGAAAATCTTCAGTTTCTTGGCCATTTTGTGATTTTAATCGAACCAACAATTGTAATGCTCCAGATTCTCAACTAGCTCAAAGGAAGGTCAGTTTTATAGCTTCTCTAATCAGCAAAACTGTTTTCAGCTGTGCTAACCTACTTGCACAAGGGTTTTCAAGGGTTTTCTAAATATCCAATAGCCTCCTTACAGAGTTAGCAAACACAATGTACCATTAGAACACTGGAGTGATGGTTGTTGGAAATGGGTCTCCATACATCTATGTAGATATTGCATTAAAAACCAGATGTTTACAGCTAGAATAGTCATTTACCACATTAATAATGTATAGAGTGTATTTTTGATGCATTTACTGTTAGCTAAATTGAAAAAAAAAAAAAACTGCTTTTCTTTCAAAAATAAGAACATTTCTAAGTGACCCCAAACTTTTGAACGGTAGTGTAATTTAATCCATTCATTGGCATTTTAAAAGTGTTATAGTAAATTAATAATGTTAATAATAATTTCATGATTTAAAAGTAACATGAGCAGGGTTAAGAGAACGTGGCAGCAGGTCAAGGTGAAATATAAAAATATACTCCAGAATGGTAAGTACAGTTGATTAGTCCAATGTGCAGGAAAAGGTAAAACACCATATTAAATAACTCTATAAAATATTTTAGCAACCAGAAAGAAAACTGCTACTGCTGCTGCTGGTGGTGGGCCTCCTGTAGCAGCCCTCACTCCTGCAGAAGACCTTGCTTTAGAGCAAAACAGCGGACACCACATCATTGTGGGAATTGAAGGAGGAACATCATCTGATCCTGTCTGTCCTCATGATACACAGCCTTATGTTAAAGGTAGGTTCAGTTGTTTCTCAGATTTTACATGTTTGTTCTTACAGGCTAGTATTATTGTATTCTTGATGACTACAGTGGTGGGGGGTGTGCGGACTCTTTTAGACCCTCCTGTATTTGACAATGATGTGAGTACTATAAACCAGCCTATTTCTTATGACTGAACCCTGAGGATCGTTAACATTTATGTGTCTTAATTTGTTGTTTGCAGGGGGAGATTGCCGGACCATCCAGGATGGTACAGGAGAATGAGGACACAGTGTCTGCCTGTTCTGTAAGGCGTGTGTGTCTATGTATCTGTCTGTTAATGTGCTGTGTGATCTCATGATTTGTGTTGTATTTAAAGGAAATAGAAGAACAGAGAGAAGACCCTCAGGCCTCCATGTCCAGAGCTCACACCTCTGCAAGAGAACACGTGAGTAGTAGTTATGCAGTTCAACATGAATAAATACTTCTCAATCTTGACTATACTTCAGTCTTAAAGGAATCTGAGATTAGTGAGATCTACAAAAGGTTCTTGCTCCAAGATATAGAATGTAAAAAAGCAGATCTGCAATACAAAAAACTAAAAATATGGAAGTTGGAGCTTGAAATAAAGAAAATGGAGAAAAATGTGAGTATTTGCAAAAAGGTCTCACTTTAATATGCTTGTTTTTGCAAGATAAGTAAATCAAAGTTTCTTCTGTCCACAGGCTCAGCAAGACTATTAATAAATTTCTCTTTCCAAAAAAAAGCCGTCTTGTTTTATGTTAATAGTGTTAATGAACAAATGCAAACAAAATATTCCCTTAACCAAAGTAAGTGTTTGCATACATGTCCCTCATAGCTCTACCATCCATGTGGTCTGCAATTAAAATGCCATCTTCCCATTGCTCCAACTGCACTCTTGGCATTTCTTCTTTTTGCAGTATTGCCACATTGTGCAAAACTGCACAGGGTGCTACGATATCACAGGCTCTCTCAGGGGTGACTCTGAGATGGCGCAAGCAGTTAAATCTGCTCTTTAACTGTCCAAATGCCATCTCACTGCATGCCCTTGTCTTAGAATGTGCACGATTGAACCTCCTCTCTGCATCTGTTGTAGGGTCTGCATATGGGGTAAGGAGAAAAGGTTGGCAGGGGTAACCCCTATCCCTAAGCAATAAGCCAGGAAAAGCACCTACAATTATAAGGAGAAGAGTTAAACACTGAGGCCAAATCTGCACTATTTTGTGTGGTTGGAGTGTTTTTACCTTGGGCAAACCTCTGTGCCAGTGAGGAGGCACGAAATATTGTGCACCGAGCCGGGCCATTTTACCTCAATGTTGGAGAATAGAAATTGGCTGGTGCAAACCATTTAGAACAATGGCAAAAGTGACAAAGGGTGAAAGTTGTTCAAACCCATGAACTGACATGCTTTACATTTTCTGTTGGGTAGGCAAAACTTGCATGTACCTGTACATTGATGCTGTGAAATAATTTTTTGGTTCACATAGTCTGCCTCCATGGGTACAGATGGAGCCTTTATCCAGATGTGAGTACAGTCTATAGCACCAATGACATTTGAAAATCCTAGAGAATTCAATGCGTTTTGAATTGAATGAATTTTAGCATGAAATAGTTGATTAAGATGAATACAAAGCACTTTGGTAAGTGCTCTGGATAAGAGCATCTGTTAAAGTCATATACATTTAACTCCAGTGCCAGCCCCCTACTGCCTGACCGGATAAGCCTACACCATGATGGACATTACTACATCTTTTCCTTTTCTTTATTTTCTTTCTGTCTAAATTGTTGTTGTTGTCATGGTGAGCGGTGTCGGCCAGAGGAGGATGGGTTCTCCCCCTGAGTCTTGGTTCCTCTCAAGGTTTATTCCTCATGCAAAAAAACTATGGAGTTTTTCCTTGCCACTGTCGCCCTTGGCTTGCTCTCTGGGGGCTAGGACTCGGCACTTGTAAAGCTGCTTTGTGACAACAACTGTTATAAAAAGCGCTATATAAATAAAATTTGATTGATTGATTGATTGATTGACTCCAAGTTACTGATCAAACCAACACTACTTCTCATGAATACATGCCAGCTGTTCTGAAAAGGATGGGAAGGATGCCTCTGTGACCAGGGAATTTGATGAATATATTAAGGAAACGCTTAAGCGCAAGGTAAACCTTTCGAATTTCGCGGCAGACCGTTGCCTTACTAAGATGTTATGCATCCCCAACACTGTACAGAAATGCATGACTGGCAAAGAAGCGCAAAGCGATACAGACCGTTTGGGGTTTGGTAAGAGCTTTACAACGTCTAGTGGTCTTCTCAATATATGGCTCCAGTAATTTACAAAGATATATAATACTGTGTCTTCTGAACAAATAAGTAGTCATCTGGAAAGCCCAGTGGATCTGTCCTGTCCTGGAATGACCTTGGAGCTGGTAGCATGAATGCTCTGCACACTATACACGCTCCCTCATCTACTGGATTCTCTACAAATGGGCATGCCATGGTCAATCAGCCTTCAGCCTTCACTGTTAGCTGCTCTTTTATAGCATACATTTTGGATTATTTGTATCACCTGTATGAAAATCTTGGTAAGGTAGTTGTCTGTGTCCATTTCTTTTTGCACCATTAAGTTAACCACACATTTACATTATTTATACTGAACATATATAAATTGCAGAGTGATATGATTTGCTTGTAATTTGAACACAAAAGAGGAAGTATGGGGATAAATATATACCTAAAAGTATCTTCACCTAAATTACTCAGTATTAATAATTATTAATACTCAGGTACAAAGAATTGTATTTTTTGTGATATAGAGTTTATACTAATGTATGTTTCTGCACCATAACTGCGATTAGACACTGTATTCCATTTTACACTGACCTGAATTTGTGAAGATTAAACCAATACATTAAAATGTACAGAAACCTCACTGATTAACAATGAATATGTACTCTTAAGATCGAAATATATATTGCATTTGGAAATATAATTATTAAATTTTGATAATAACCTGCAATCATTCCAAAGTAATAATTACAGTACTCAATTAAATGTATAAAGATATGATATTATATGCTACATCCACAGCAATTTAATGGATAGAACTACAGTGGAACCTTGTTCCTCAATTCAGTTTCCCGGATGGCGAGACTGACATCACGCTGCTCAGCCAATAGAAGCGGTCCCGCTAAGCTAAGCCTCAACTCTAGCCTGGTACAGAGCAGGTTAGTTCAAACGTATATGTTGCTGTAGTAACTGAGCGAGGCTCAAGTCTCGCCTCTTTCGTGGAACCGAATTTGAGCAAAATGAGCCAGGCTTGTCTTAAAAAGCCCGGCTTACTGAGTTAGCTCGCTTTGTGGAATACCCCCCAGATCCTTGTTTCTTGTGTATGTGATAAATTACATTCTGCACAGTTACCTCAGGATATGTCAACAGAAAATAACAATCATAGAACAATATATATCTATAGTCACCATGACAACAGTTATCAAAAGTGCAAAAAGAGCAGAGCTCCTAGGTGTGTTAAACCTGATGTGATTCACTAAAATCTGTGCTCCTTATTTAAAAGGACTTCTGAGTTTAAGGATTTAGCTTTTTGCTAATTCAAAATGTTAAAAACGTTTGACTTTCTTCCTCTCTCTTTCATTTAGAGTGCAGGCACAGTAAGAAATGCACAAACATCTCCATCCTCAAGTAGAATCCATGTTGGGCTTTATTTTGGTCTGGAGGTCTGGCTGGCAGCTCTCATGTGGTCGGGAGGTTCTTCACAATCTCTCTTAGGCTCTTGCGGATATTGGAAGGTTGGTAACCAGCGCAGTCCAGCAGCGCGGGGCCCATGTGAGCATGAAGGGCTTGGCATAGGTGGACAGTGGCCCCTCTCACGCTTCCACCCCTCCCGTGGACCGTACCACTGTTGCTGGAGGTCCCCAGGAGCTACCAGAGCAGAGGGAGCACCTTCTGCTCAACCAGTTGTGGCTTGCAGGGGTAAAGTTCCCTAACCAGCTCTATAAAAAGGACATTTAAAAGGAACAATGATAAATAAATCAACCCTGGACAGCACTGGGTTATTACAGAAGCATTTTCTTAACCTAGAAAGATTTCATTCAAATAAAGTGACAGTATTTGGTAACTATGGTAACTCTCTGGAATGATTATTATCAATATTATAAATATTATTAATTAATATAGGAATTATAGTATTTCTGGTAAATCTTTTATCTTTTTTTATATCTGGCATCTCTTAGCATATCAGTGGAATGACTTTCTGAAAGAATAGTTTTTTGATAAATGTATTTGAAATTCAAGCCGGTTCATTTTGAACCATGCTCTGTCCTTTAACTACTGGGTCTGGAACTACACTGTGCATGCCCTACTGTAAATACAATGTGTGGTGCCACACACTGCCCTGTACTCGAGTATTTGTTTACAATATATGTCTACACATACATTTGTTTAATGAGTTAACATGGGGCATAGTGGATGGGATAAAAAATCCTCATCATGTATCCAAACATGAATCTCTACCTTGGATTTCAGAGTGTGGACAGTGTCCCTGATGGTTGCCAGGTCTTTGGCAGGGATGTACTTTTCCACCATCTTATCAAAGTCGTGGTGGGAGGACAGGAACAGCAGCATACGCCGGCCCAAGCGCCTGAGACGAGGAACAGACCCCAAAACAGGAGAGAACTGTGAGGGACCCGTAACTCACAGCACACTGACCATTTATCTTACCAGCACAATTTTACAAGGCTGTCTGTGTCTAGAAAACACGATAGTGCTTCTATTACTCTACAATTTAGCAGCATTTGCTGACTTCAGAGTATCAGACTAGGAGACTAAAAGAATCAGCAAAATATTACTATCTGGGAAACTGAATAAGCTTTGTAGAATTCTCGTTCTGATCCCAGTACTAACTTGGTTTCTTGTGAAGAGTCCTGTGCCAACTTGGAGACTGCAGGAATAATTCGCGGTGTGATGTCTTTCGCCCCAGACAATAAGCGGCCAGCACCAATCTTCTCTACCAAAGTAGCCAAGTGCCGAGCAGTACACTTTCTTACTGCAGCATTCAGATGACTTTTGAGGAAAACAGAAGGAAAAAAATAACTATTATAATAATAGTAATAACTATTAATCCATCCAATGTATACAGTACAACTTTTAACTTCTATAAAGAAACTTAAAACCCTTATGTATGATCTAATTGCACAATCAAATGATCATATTCTATTCGATTGCTTAGCTTGCACCAGTTAGTGTACATGTGTATTTTTAAACAGAAAATGTTTGTATGTCCTCTGTGAGCTAGCTAACTAGCCTATTTTTTAAGCATTGTGAATGGCAGTTTGGATCAGCAGAGCGGAGATGGAACACAATAAAAATAACATATAAGAGGATAAATAACTAAAAATATTGATATAGGCCAGGGCAATATTTTGAAAGAACATTGGAGAGGTAAAAACAGCAGCAAAAAACAACAGCCAAAATTAGTGCTGTGTTAGCTTCTTGTGACTGTTGTTGCTATCTGAAAGCCACAGTTTAAAGCTCACTGCATGCTAACTGACCAGAGTCCTCCAGCGAGAAGGGCGTTCATGCTCCGAATGGGGGTGCAGTTCTGCACCATGCTGTCCAGAGCTGTGTCCACGTCCTGCCTGATGAAGCCTTTGGACTCCGCTGCTTTGTGGAGGAGGACCTTAGCCGTAGCCTCCATTTCCTGGTCCATCCCTTTCTGCAGGCTGGAGTACAACTCCCTCAAGGACACCACCGCCGTGCGGGACACGCCAGAGCGCAGGTTCAGCACCTGCAGGAAAGACGACGTTCCAGCTCGTTTTAGCCACATCCAACACTGCCACCGCCATCTTAATAAGTATAATCCACCACTGCAATGTGTTATGTAGGCGGAAATACCTTAATCACTAATTACAGTTAGATATTCCATCTGAATTTCAATTAGATGAGAAATGTTTTTATCAAAAAAGAATTTCAAAGTACTATGCAAAATCTGCCTTGACTGTCAGCAACATCACCTGTAATGTGTACATGCTGATGGCATGTTTGTATTCTGTCTATCCACTGATGTTTGCACTGGACATACACGGACATCAGTGGGTTGTGCCTCTTCGGTAATGGTAGACCTTGATCTGATTGTTCTCGTCCAGGCCGAGCTGGACCAGCCCATTGGTGGGTGGGGCAGCTGGGTAGCGTGTGAAGAGAGGCCTGGGCAGAGGTTCAGGAGAGTACAAGGGTGCAAGAGAGTGTGTGTGAAAATATGATGCATTCTGTTCCCGTACTGGTTTGTGTGTGATACATACATGTGTATAAGCTGAGGGGGAGAGAGAGATTGTGAAAGGATACACATTTGGGTCTTTGCGTTGTGATTCCAGCCACCTTTTGTTGTCTTCAATCAGTCTCTGCAGCCTCTGGCTATCTAGCTCAGAGGAGAGACTACACACACACACACACACACACACACACACACACACACACACACACACACACACACACATGATGGAAAAGCACTGTATGAGTTCATCAATTTTCCTTTCAAAATCAACAGCAGCACTGACCCTGTGAGTGAGAGTGAGAGATTGTGAGCGAGCCTGCACAGGTGTGCAAGTGTGTGTAGTCACCTTGCTGGAGTGTATCCACTATATGCTCTGGTAGCCCTCATGGGATAGCGGGCACTGGTATCCATGGAAACTCCTAAAATCAGAGCAGTCTTAATACAGGTAGTGTGGTTTAGATTGAAGCTAATCTGAAGCAGGTCTCTACACTGCATCACACTTGCACTGGAAAAGATCGGCATTATCCAAGCACAGAAAATCAATGGAGGTCATCAACTATGCAAAAAAGGCTATAAATCCAGCAGTGACTGGTTTGTGCTTGAGGGAGAGGCAGAAGTTTTCTATTTGTATTTTAAAGGTTTTACGAGTGATGAAGAAATGAAGCATTAGTGAAAGTTACTGCAGCCCACTGAGGTGACCACTGCTCATCACTGCTAATGTTTGGGGTGTGTCTGTCTCTACGTACCAGGGAAGAGTTTGCTCCAGTGGGAGTTCAAATGAAGGTCAGACCCGTGTGTTTTTGGGACAGAACAGTGTAAGAAACTGTTCTGATTGGCCAATGAAGAGGAGGCGGGGCTTGGTGTCCATGCCCAGGACGGGGCAGGAGGGAAGGAGGAGGACGGAGGTGGCTGAGGGAGGGGCTGGACGGTCCTCCCAGTGAGAGATCCCAGTGCACCCAGCACTGTGTTCAGCTGGCCAGAGATCTGCTGCAGGGACTCTGCTAACTGCTGCACTTTCACTGGCACTGCATGTGCTGAAACAGAGAGGAAGACCAGGGTTTGGGTGTATTACTGCTAGAGAGATAAAAACATCAGACAACTATGAACCAACAAGACCAGAGTGGACTCTAGAGCTGCTTACAGTTGTGGGCAAATTTTTAGTTTTCACAGTTTGCTTCCTCAGTTTATTTTTTTAAGAACCTTTTGTCAAATGTTTATGTGATATAATGAAGTACAATTATTAACAGTCCATAATTGTTTGTTGCTAAACTGCTCCTGAATCGTTGGGAGAAGTTGTTCTGGAAGGATGTTTTGATACCTTCCCTTATTCATGGCTGTGCTTTGCTTAGGCAACATTGGGAGTGACCCCACACTTTGATGGTGTGAGGAGGCTCATAGCTGCCTCCTCTGTAGGAGACGCTCCTGTAGGAGACGCTCCCTGAAGCCTCCTTCATGCAACTTGAAGCACTCTCCCCAAAGTCCTTAGTGACTGGATAAATGGTTGATTGGGGTGCATCGTACAAGCCGCACTGTCCTTGCCTGTGAAACCCTTTTGATGCAATGATGACTGAACGTGTTTCCTTGGAGGTGACCATGGTTAACAGGAGAAAACGTAAACGCACCACTACCCTTTTAAAGCAACCAGTCTTCTCTTCTAATCTGCATGACGGATTGATGTCAGCTGTCTTATCCTCATCAACTTTTTATCTCCTGAGCTAACGAGATCATCACTGAAATGATCTCCATTAACTGAAATGGAGGAGCCGTAATGCAATAATTTTGTATTGTAATTTTGTATTGTAAAAGGTCATTTTCATCACAGGGAATGACTTTGCAATTAATTGCAATTCATCTAATCACTCTTCACAATCTAGAATCAATACAAATTGCCACCATAAAAAAAACTATGGCAGTAAACTTTGTGAAAACCAAAATTAGTGCCTTCTCAAAATGTCTGCCCGTGTGTGCGTGTTGTGCATTCAGAGTTTGTCTCTCACTCGTCTCCTCTTGGCCATACTCGTCTCTGCTCGTCTCTGAGTCTCTGACATCAAATGAGACTCTCCGATCTCCCACCAGCCGCTCGCCTTCATCACATGACAGCTGAGAAAAACATTGTAAAGCCCAGGTAGGTATTAATGTGGGTTTGTACGTAAGTGTGTGGGTGCAGGCACACGCGTGTGTGTGTGTGTGTGTGTGTGTGTGTGTGTGTGTGTGTGTGTGTGTGTGTTACCTCCTCTGCCAGTGACGTCTCCAGCTGGCTGAGTCTCTCCTCTTTCTTTCTCAGGAGCGTGTGGTCCTTCTGGACTGTCTCCCTCAGCTTCTCCTGCTCACTCACCTCCTACAGCACAGGGGAGCAGAACATCTAAGAGGAACTACACTCATGCTTCCTACTGTCTCCTATCTGACCTGGCTACATGGCTGTAGGCCCTGCAAGACCTAACGTGCTTAGACCCACCACGGCACTGAAACCGTCTAAAGTAGTCTTAAAATCTCTTAATATTCTCAGATAAAGGTCAATCACTCTCCTGGTTCAAATCCTACCTGAACAATCGTTACCAATTTGTACTTGAAAATAATGAATGCTCATAAGGATCTGTATTGGGTCCCATGTTATTCTATTATATATGCTAGCAAGCATTTGTAGGCATGGTATTAGCTTCCATTGCTATGCAGATGATACTCAATTATATATATCTTCTAATTTGGATGATGTCAATACTACTACCAAAACTGACAACTGCATCCAAGAAATAAAGAACTGGATGGCGTCTAATTTTCTTCTTCTAAATTCTGATAAGACTGAGGTGTTACTTCTTGGATCCAAGACTGCAAGAAGCAATTGGTCGAATCTTCTTATTACACTAGATGGCTTTTCAGTAACACCTGAATCTCCTGCTAAAAGTTTAGGTGTCTCTAGTGATTTGGATCTTTCATTTTTCACACACATATGCAATGTCACTAATGCTGCCTTTGCAACTTCATGTAATATTGCCAAGCTGAGACATGTACTTTCGGTATCAGATGCAGA